>NW_027369225.1:0-44212 GCF_046119375.1 Phyllobates terribilis
CCTTGTTATCAACAGCAGCCTTTTAAACTCACCCGAGCTAACAGGTATGTGCGCTGGTTACACTGCTGCGCTTAAAATTTCTTTTTTGGTTTGCTACAATGCCTTTTCTGAAACGTTGTCTCCTTCTGCTGGAACACTGACTTCTTTCATTTAATGCCTGCAGACTATAAAAGAGAACCCAACCCAAAAAGTTTGGTTGATTAGTCTGTGGCATTCTGTTAAACTGTTGCTTATGGCGGTCTCTGTGAGCTTCTCAGCGACATTCAGCCAGCCAGGTATCCTGCCTGCAGTAGATGGAATGTGGCAATGGAACGCTGGCTGCGCGTGTCATAATAGGCTCTGAGCCTTTATATACCTGTGCACAGCAGCAGCCACCTTCAGTCTGCTGCTGGACAGCCAGCAGCAGCAGCAGCAGGAGAGGTATGTAATCAGGAGCCCTCCTGCTAAGGGTAGACAGCTGCTCGTTCCACCCCACCCCCCGCCTTAATTGGTTCTCCTCCCTTCCAACGGTGTTGAGGCGGGTGGGAACAGCAGGGGGTGAAGGTGCTGTGTTTAAAGAGGTGGAGTTATGCAGATCTAAAACGCGTGGATTGCAGCAGCAGCAAGCCGAAAAGTGCAGGCATGTAAGGGATCTAGAGGTTGACAACATGTCTTCTTAACGGGAGTCCAGGAGCTCATCTCCACAAATGGACTTTTTAGGATCCTTGGGTGGCTCCGTAGTTTGAAACCAATTCTGGTTATCGCTTCTCGGCCTTTTGGCTAAGATCAAGTGTAGTATCTGTTCTTATCAGTTTAATATCTGATACGTCCCCTATCTGGGGACCATATATTAAATGGATTTTTAGAACAGGGAGATGGAAAAAGAGCTTGCTCTGTCCACTCCACGCATTGACCTGGTATTGCAGTATCTCCAGGACCGGTGCACCCCTTCTTTAATGCAGTTTCTAAAATCAGAAAGAATTGAATTCAATGTTTTTTGTTCATTTTGCTTGTTTGTCGGATTTTGGGATGGACTCTTTGGCTCTGCTTTTCTTCTCCTCATTGGATTTTTCATGTTCAAAGTTGCAGAAGCCAGATTACAAGCTCATTTTGGTTCAACTTCAGCAACTGTGCATTGCATTGCCATGTAATGTGATGCAATGCTATCTTTCTAGCTCTCCCTTTCTACTTCCTTTTGGATAAACAGACATATTAGGCAAGCATTTTGGAGCTTTCACCTAAATAACTACAGGTGGTGAGATAAGCTGCACAATATAATTGACCTTTCAGTATATTGTTGCACACACACCATCTATTTAGCAAATGCCCTTGTTATCAACAGCAGCCTTTTAAACTCACCCGAGCTAACAGGTATGTGCGCTGGTTACACTGCTGCGCTTAAAATTTCTTTTTTGGTTTGCTACAATGCCTTTTCTGAAACGTTGTCTCCTTCTGCTGGAACACTGACTTCTTTCATTTAATGCCTGCAGACTATAAAAGAGAACCCAACCCAAAAAGTTTGGTTGATTAGTCTGTGGCATTCTGTTAAACTGTTGCTTATGGCGGTCTCTGTGAGCTTCTCAGCGACATTCAGCCAGCCAGGTATCCTGCCTGCAGTAGATGGAATGTGGCAATGGAACGCTGGCTGCGCGTGTCATAATAGGCTCTGAGCCTTTATATACCTGTGCACAGCAGCAGCCACCTTCAGTCTGCTGCTGGACAGCCAGCAGCAGCAGCAGCAGGAGAGGTATGTAATCAGGAGCCCTCCTGCTAAGGGTAGACAGCTGCTCGTTCCACCCCACCCCCCGCCTTAATTGGTTCTCCTCCCTTCCAACGGTGTTGAGGCGGGTGGGAACAGCAGGGGGTGAAGGTGCTGTGTTTAAAGAGGTGGAGTTATGCAGATCTAAAACGCGTGGATTGCAGCAGCAGCAAGCCGAAAAGTGCAGGCATGTAAGGGATCTAGAGGTTGACAACATGTCTTCTTAACGGGAGTCCAGGAGCTCATCTCCACAAATGGACTTTTTAGGATCCTTGGGTGGCTCCGTAGTTTGAAACCAATTCTGGTTATCGCTTCTCGGCCTTTTGGCTAAGATCAAGTGTAGTATCTGTTCTTATCAGTTTAATATCTGATACGTCCCCTATCTGGGGACCATATATTAAATGGATTTTTAGAACAGGGAGATGGAAAAAGAGCTTGCTCTGTCCACTCCACGCATTGACCTGGTATTGCAGTATCTCCAGGACCGGTGCACCCCTTCTTTAATGCAGTTTCTAAAATCAGAAAGAATTGAATTCAATGTTTTTTGTTCATTTTGCTTGTTTGTCGGATTTTGGGATGGACTCTTTGGCTCTGCTTTTCTTCTCCTCATTGGATTTTTCATGTTCAAAGTTGCAGAAGCCAGATTACAAGCTCATTTTGGTTCAACTTCAGCAACTGTGCATTGCATTGCCATGTAATGTGATGCAATGCTATCTTTCTAGCTCTCCCTTTCTACTTCCTTTTGGATAAACAGACATATTAGGCAAGCATTTTGGAGCTTTCACCTAAATAACTACAGGTGGTGAGATAAGCTGCACAATATAATTGACCTTTCAGTATATTGTTGCACACACACCATCTATTTAGCAAATGCCCTTGTTATCAACAGCAGCCTTTTAAACTCACCCGAGCTAACAGGTATGTGCGCTGGTTACACTGCTGCGCTTAAAATTTCTTTTTTGGTTTGCTACAATGCCTTTTCTGAAACGTTGTCTCCTTCTGCTGGAACACTGACTTCTTTCATTTAATGCCTGCAGACTATAAAAGAGAACCCAACCCAAAAAGTTTGGTTGATTAGTCTGTGGCATTCTGTTAAACTGTTGCTTATGGCGGTCTCTGTGAGCTTCTCAGCGACATTCAGCCAGCCAGGTATCCTGCCTGCAGTAGATGGAATGTGGCAATGGAACGCTGGCTGCGCGTGTCATAATAGGCTCTGAGCCTTTATATACCTGTGCACAGCAGCAGCCACCTTCAGTCTGCTGCTGGACAGCCAGCAGCAGCAGCAGCAGGAGAGGTATGTAATCAGGAGCCCTCCTGCTAAGGGTAGACAGCTGCTCGTTCCACCCCACCCCCCGCCTTAATTGGTTCTCCTCCCTTCCAACGGTGTTGAGGCGGGTGGGAACAGCAGGGGGTGAAGGTGCTGTGTTTAAAGAGGTGGAGTTATGCAGATCTAAAACGCGTGGATTGCAGCAGCAGCAAGCCGAAAAGTGCAGGCATGTAAGGGATCTAGAGGTTGACAACATGTCTTCTTAACGGGAGTCCAGGAGCTCATCTCCACAAATGGACTTTTTAGGATCCTTGGGTGGCTCCGTAGTTTGAAACCAATTCTGGTTATCGCTTCTCGGCCTTTTGGCTAAGATCAAGTGTAGTATCTGTTCTTATCAGTTTAATATCTGATACGTCCCCTATCTGGGGACCATATATTAAATGGATTTTTAGAACAGGGAGATGGAAAAAGAGCTTGCTCTGTCCACTCCACGCATTGACCTGGTATTGCAGTATCTCCAGGACCGGTGCACCCCTTCTTTAATGCAGTTTCTAAAATCAGAAAGAATTGAATTCAATGTTTTTTGTTCATTTTGCTTGTTTGTCGGATTTTGGGATGGACTCTTTGGCTCTGCTTTTCTTCTCCTCATTGGATTTTTCATGTTCAAAGTTGCAGAAGCCAGATTACAAGCTCATTTTGGTTCAACTTCAGCAACTGTGCATTGCATTGCCATGTAATGTGATGCAATGCTATCTTTCTAGCTCTCCCTTTCTACTTCCTTTTGGATAAACAGACATATTAGGCAAGCATTTTGGAGCTTTCACCTAAATAACTACAGGTGGTGAGATAAGCTGCACAATATAATTGACCTTTCAGTATATTGTTGCACACACACCATCTATTTAGCAAATGCCCTTGTTATCAACAGCAGCCTTTTAAACTCACCCGAGCTAACAGGTATGTGCGCTGGTTACACTGCTGCGCTTAAAATTTCTTTTTTGGTTTGCTACAATGCCTTTTCTGAAACGTTGTCTCCTTCTGCTGGAACACTGACTTCTTTCATTTAATGCCTGCAGACTATAAAAGAGAACCCAACCCAAAAAGTTTGGTTGATTAGTCTGTGGCATTCTGTTAAACTGTTGCTTATGGCGGTCTCTGTGAGCTTCTCAGCGACATTCAGCCAGCCAGGTATCCTGCCTGCAGTAGATGGAATGTGGCAATGGAACGCTGGCTGCGCGTGTCATAATAGGCTCTGAGCCTTTATATACCTGTGCACAGCAGCAGCCACCTTCAGTCTGCTGCTGGACAGCCAGCAGCAGCAGCAGCAGGAGAGGTATGTAATCAGGAGCCCTCCTGCTAAGGGTAGACAGCTGCTCGTTCCACCCCACCCCCCGCCTTAATTGGTTCTCCTCCCTTCCAACGGTGTTGAGGCGGGTGGGAACAGCAGGGGGTGAAGGTGCTGTGTTTAAAGAGGTGGAGTTATGCAGATCTAAAACGCGTGGATTGCAGCAGCAGCAAGCCGAAAAGTGCAGGCATGTAAGGGATCTAGAGGTTGACAACATGTCTTCTTAACGGGAGTCCAGGAGCTCATCTCCACAAATGGACTTTTTAGGATCCTTGGGTGGCTCCGTAGTTTGAAACCAATTCTGGTTATCGCTTCTCGGCCTTTTGGCTAAGATCAAGTGTAGTATCTGTTCTTATCAGTTTAATATCTGATACGTCCCCTATCTGGGGACCATATATTAAATGGATTTTTAGAACAGGGAGATGGAAAAAGAGCTTGCTCTGTCCACTCCACGCATTGACCTGGTATTGCAGTATCTCCAGGACCGGTGCACCCCTTCTTTAATGCAGTTTCTAAAATCAGAAAGAATTGAATTCAATGTTTTTTGTTCATTTTGCTTGTTTGTCGGATTTTGGGATGGACTCTTTGGCTCTGCTTTTCTTCTCCTCATTGGATTTTTCATGTTCAAAGTTGCAGAAGCCAGATTACAAGCTCATTTTGGTTCAACTTCAGCAACTGTGCATTGCATTGCCATGTAATGTGATGCAATGCTATCTTTCTAGCTCTCCCTTTCTACTTCCTTTTGGATAAACAGACATATTAGGCAAGCATTTTGGAGCTTTCACCTAAATAACTACAGGTGGTGAGATAAGCTGCACAATATAATTGACCTTTCAGTATATTGTTGCACACACACCATCTATTTAGCAAATGCCCTTGTTATCAACAGCAGCCTTTTAAACTCACCCGAGCTAACAGGTATGTGCGCTGGTTACACTGCTGCGCTTAAAATTTCTTTTTTGGTTTGCTACAATGCCTTTTCTGAAACGTTGTCTCCTTCTGCTGGAACACTGACTTCTTTCATTTAATGCCTGCAGACTATAAAAGAGAACCCAACCCAAAAAGTTTGGTTGATTAGTCTGTGGCATTCTGTTAAACTGTTGCTTATGGCGGTCTCTGTGAGCTTCTCAGCGACATTCAGCCAGCCAGGTATCCTGCCTGCAGTAGATGGAATGTGGCAATGGAACGCTGGCTGCGCGTGTCATAATAGGCTCTGAGCCTTTATATACCTGTGCACAGCAGCAGCCACCTTCAGTCTGCTGCTGGACAGCCAGCAGCAGCAGCAGCAGGAGAGGTATGTAATCAGGAGCCCTCCTGCTAAGGGTAGACAGCTGCTCGTTCCACCCCACCCCCCGCCTTAATTGGTTCTCCTCCCTTCCAACGGTGTTGAGGCGGGTGGGAACAGCAGGGGGTGAAGGTGCTGTGTTTAAAGAGGTGGAGTTATGCAGATCTAAAACGCGTGGATTGCAGCAGCAGCAAGCCGAAAAGTGCAGGCATGTAAGGGATCTAGAGGTTGACAACATGTCTTCTTAACGGGAGTCCAGGAGCTCATCTCCACAAATGGACTTTTTAGGATCCTTGGGTGGCTCCGTAGTTTGAAACCAATTCTGGTTATCGCTTCTCGGCCTTTTGGCTAAGATCAAGTGTAGTATCTGTTCTTATCAGTTTAATATCTGATACGTCCCCTATCTGGGGACCATATATTAAATGGATTTTTAGAACAGGGAGATGGAAAAAGAGCTTGCTCTGTCCACTCCACGCATTGACCTGGTATTGCAGTATCTCCAGGACCGGTGCACCCCTTCTTTAATGCAGTTTCTAAAATCAGAAAGAATTGAATTCAATGTTTTTTGTTCATTTTGCTTGTTTGTCGGATTTTGGGATGGACTCTTTGGCTCTGCTTTTCTTCTCCTCATTGGATTTTTCATGTTCAAAGTTGCAGAAGCCAGATTACAAGCTCATTTTGGTTCAACTTCAGCAACTGTGCATTGCATTGCCATGTAATGTGATGCAATGCTATCTTTCTAGCTCTCCCTTTCTACTTCCTTTTGGATAAACAGACATATTAGGCAAGCATTTTGGAGCTTTCACCTAAATAACTACAGGTGGTGAGATAAGCTGCACAATATAATTGACCTTTCAGTATATTGTTGCACACACACCATCTATTTAGCAAATGCCCTTGTTATCAACAGCAGCCTTTTAAACTCACCCGAGCTAACAGGTATGTGCGCTGGTTACACTGCTGCGCTTAAAATTTCTTTTTTGGTTTGCTACAATGCCTTTTCTGAAACGTTGTCTCCTTCTGCTGGAACACTGACTTCTTTCATTTAATGCCTGCAGACTATAAAAGAGAACCCAACCCAAAAAGTTTGGTTGATTAGTCTGTGGCATTCTGTTAAACTGTTGCTTATGGCGGTCTCTGTGAGCTTCTCAGCGACATTCAGCCAGCCAGGTATCCTGCCTGCAGTAGATGGAATGTGGCAATGGAACGCTGGCTGCGCGTGTCATAATAGGCTCTGAGCCTTTATATACCTGTGCACAGCAGCAGCCACCTTCAGTCTGCTGCTGGACAGCCAGCAGCAGCAGCAGCAGGAGAGGTATGTAATCAGGAGCCCTCCTGCTAAGGGTAGACAGCTGCTCGTTCCACCCCACCCCCCGCCTTAATTGGTTCTCCTCCCTTCCAACGGTGTTGAGGCGGGTGGGAACAGCAGGGGGTGAAGGTGCTGTGTTTAAAGAGGTGGAGTTATGCAGATCTAAAACGCGTGGATTGCAGCAGCAGCAAGCCGAAAAGTGCAGGCATGTAAGGGATCTAGAGGTTGACAACATGTCTTCTTAACGGGAGTCCAGGAGCTCATCTCCACAAATGGACTTTTTAGGATCCTTGGGTGGCTCCGTAGTTTGAAACCAATTCTGGTTATCGCTTCTCGGCCTTTTGGCTAAGATCAAGTGTAGTATCTGTTCTTATCAGTTTAATATCTGATACGTCCCCTATCTGGGGACCATATATTAAATGGATTTTTAGAACAGGGAGATGGAAAAAGAGCTTGCTCTGTCCACTCCACGCATTGACCTGGTATTGCAGTATCTCCAGGACCGGTGCACCCCTTCTTTAATGCAGTTTCTAAAATCAGAAAGAATTGAATTCAATGTTTTTTGTTCATTTTGCTTGTTTGTCGGATTTTGGGATGGACTCTTTGGCTCTGCTTTTCTTCTCCTCATTGGATTTTTCATGTTCAAAGTTGCAGAAGCCAGATTACAAGCTCATTTTGGTTCAACTTCAGCAACTGTGCATTGCATTGCCATGTAATGTGATGCAATGCTATCTTTCTAGCTCTCCCTTTCTACTTCCTTTTGGATAAACAGACATATTAGGCAAGCATTTTGGAGCTTTCACCTAAATAACTACAGGTGGTGAGATAAGCTGCACAATATAATTGACCTTTCAGTATATTGTTGCACACACACCATCTATTTAGCAAATGCCCTTGTTATCAACAGCAGCCTTTTAAACTCACCCGAGCTAACAGGTATGTGCGCTGGTTACACTGCTGCGCTTAAAATTTCTTTTTTGGTTTGCTACAATGCCTTTTCTGAAACGTTGTCTCCTTCTGCTGGAACACTGACTTCTTTCATTTAATGCCTGCAGACTATAAAAGAGAACCCAACCCAAAAAGTTTGGTTGATTAGTCTGTGGCATTCTGTTAAACTGTTGCTTATGGCGGTCTCTGTGAGCTTCTCAGCGACATTCAGCCAGCCAGGTATCCTGCCTGCAGTAGATGGAATGTGGCAATGGAACGCTGGCTGCGCGTGTCATAATAGGCTCTGAGCCTTTATATACCTGTGCACAGCAGCAGCCACCTTCAGTCTGCTGCTGGACAGCCAGCAGCAGCAGCAGCAGGAGAGGTATGTAATCAGGAGCCCTCCTGCTAAGGGTAGACAGCTGCTCGTTCCACCCCACCCCCCGCCTTAATTGGTTCTCCTCCCTTCCAACGGTGTTGAGGCGGGTGGGAACAGCAGGGGGTGAAGGTGCTGTGTTTAAAGAGGTGGAGTTATGCAGATCTAAAACGCGTGGATTGCAGCAGCAGCAAGCCGAAAAGTGCAGGCATGTAAGGGATCTAGAGGTTGACAACATGTCTTCTTAACGGGAGTCCAGGAGCTCATCTCCACAAATGGACTTTTTAGGATCCTTGGGTGGCTCCGTAGTTTGAAACCAATTCTGGTTATCGCTTCTCGGCCTTTTGGCTAAGATCAAGTGTAGTATCTGTTCTTATCAGTTTAATATCTGATACGTCCCCTATCTGGGGACCATATATTAAATGGATTTTTAGAACAGGGAGATGGAAAAAGAGCTTGCTCTGTCCACTCCACGCATTGACCTGGTATTGCAGTATCTCCAGGACCGGTGCACCCCTTCTTTAATGCAGTTTCTAAAATCAGAAAGAATTGAATTCAATGTTTTTTGTTCATTTTGCTTGTTTGTCGGATTTTGGGATGGACTCTTTGGCTCTGCTTTTCTTCTCCTCATTGGATTTTTCATGTTCAAAGTTGCAGAAGCCAGATTACAAGCTCATTTTGGTTCAACTTCAGCAACTGTGCATTGCATTGCCATGTAATGTGATGCAATGCTATCTTTCTAGCTCTCCCTTTCTACTTCCTTTTGGATAAACAGACATATTAGGCAAGCATTTTGGAGCTTTCACCTAAATAACTACAGGTGGTGAGATAAGCTGCACAATATAATTGACCTTTCAGTATATTGTTGCACACACACCATCTATTTAGCAAATGCCCTTGTTATCAACAGCAGCCTTTTAAACTCACCCGAGCTAACAGGTATGTGCGCTGGTTACACTGCTGCGCTTAAAATTTCTTTTTTGGTTTGCTACAATGCCTTTTCTGAAACGTTGTCTCCTTCTGCTGGAACACTGACTTCTTTCATTTAATGCCTGCAGACTATAAAAGAGAACCCAACCCAAAAAGTTTGGTTGATTAGTCTGTGGCATTCTGTTAAACTGTTGCTTATGGCGGTCTCTGTGAGCTTCTCAGCGACATTCAGCCAGCCAGGTATCCTGCCTGCAGTAGATGGAATGTGGCAATGGAACGCTGGCTGCGCGTGTCATAATAGGCTCTGAGCCTTTATATACCTGTGCACAGCAGCAGCCACCTTCAGTCTGCTGCTGGACAGCCAGCAGCAGCAGCAGCAGGAGAGGTATGTAATCAGGAGCC
Source organism: Phyllobates terribilis (assembly GCF_046119375.1). Taxonomy (NCBI): domain Eukaryota; kingdom Metazoa; phylum Chordata; class Amphibia; order Anura; family Dendrobatidae; genus Phyllobates; species Phyllobates terribilis. Next base: position 9,580 of record NW_027369225.1, read on the forward strand.
CTCCTGCTAAGGGTAGACAGCTGCTCGTTCCACCCCACCCCCCGCCTTAATTGGTTCTCCTCCCTTCCAACGGTGTTGAGGCGGGTGGGAACAGCAGGGGGTGAAGGTGCTGTGTTTAAAGAGGTGGAGTTATGCAGATCTAAAACGCGTGGATTGCAGCAGCAGCAAGCCGAAAAGTGCAGGCATGTAAGGGATCTAGAGGTTGACAACATGTCTTCTTAACGGGAGTCCAGGAGCTCATCTCCACAAATGGACTTTTTAGGATCCTTGGGTGGCTCCGTAGTTTGAAACCAATTCTGGTTATCGCTACTCGGCCTTTTGGCTAAGATCAAGTGTAGTATCTGTTCTTATCAGTTTAATATCTGATACGTCCCCTATCTGGGGACCATATATTAAATGGATTTTTAGAACAGGGAGATGGAAAAAGAGCTTGCTCTGTCCACTCCACGCATTGACCTGGTATTGCAGTATCTCCAGGACCGGTGCACCCCTTCTTTAATGCAGTTTCTAAAATCAGAAAGAATTGAATTCAATGTTTTTTGTTCATTTTGCTTGTTTGTCGGATTTTGGGATGGACTCTTTGGCTCTGCTTTTCTTCTCCTCATTGGATTTTTCATGTTCAAAGTTGCAGAAGCCAGATTACAAGCTCATTTTGGTTCAACTTCAGCAACTGTGCATTGCATTGCCATGTAATGTGATGCAATGCTATCTTTCTAGCTCTCCCTTTCTACTTCCTTTTGGATAAACAGACATATTAGGCAAGCATTTTGGAGCTTTCACCTAAATAACTACAGGTGGTGAGATAAGCTGCACAATATAATTGACCTTTCAGTATATTGTTGCACACACACCATCTATTTAGCAAATGCCCTTGTTATCAACAGCAGCCTTTTAAACTCACCCGAGCTAACAGGTATGTGCGCTGGTTACACTGCTGCGCTTAAAATTTCTTTTTTGGTTTGCTACAATGCCTTTTCTGAAACGTTGTCTCCTTCTGCTGGAACACTGACTTCTTTCATTTAATGCCTGCAGACTATAAAAGAGAACCCAACCCAAAAAGTTTGGTTGATTAGTCTGTGGCATTCTGTTAAACTGTTGCTTATGGCGGTCTCTGTGAGCTTCTCAGCGACATTCAGCCAGCCAGGTATCCTGCCTGCAGTAGATGGAATGTGGCAATGGAACGCTGGCTGCGCGTGTCATAATAGGCTCTGAGCCTTTATATACCTGTGCACAGCAGCAGCCACCTTCAGTCTGCTGCTGGACAGCCAGCAGCAGCAGCAGCAGGAGAGGTATGTAATCAGGAGCCCTCCTGCTAAGGGTAGACAGCTGCTCGTTCCACCCCACCCCCCGCCTTAATTGGTTCTCCTCCCTTCCAACGGTGTTGAGGCGGGTGGGAACAGCAGGGGGTGAAGGTGCTGTGTTTAAAGAGGTGGAGTTATGCAGATCTAAAACGCGTGGATTGCAGCAGCAGCAAGCCGAAAAGTGCAGGCATGTAAGGGATCTAGAGGTTGACAACATGTCTTCTTAACGGGAGTCCAGGAGCTCATCTCCACAAATGGACTTTTTAGGATCCTTGGGTGGCTCCGTAGTTTGAAACCAATTCTGGTTATCGCTTCTCGGCCTTTTGGCTAAGATCAAGTGTAGTATCTGTTCTTATCAGTTTAATATCTGATACGTCCCCTATCTGGGGACCATATATTAAATGGATTTTTAGAACAGGGAGATGGAAAAAGAGCTTGCTCTGTCCACTCCACGCATTGACCTGGTATTGCAGTATCTCCAGGACCGGTGCACCCCTTCTTTAATGCAGTTTCTAAAATCAGAAAGAATTGAATTCAATGTTTTTTGTTCATTTTGCTTGTTTGTCGGATTTTGGGATGGACTCTTTGGCTCTGCTTTTCTTCTCCTCATTGGATTTTTCATGTTCAAAGTTGCAGAAGCCAGATTACAAGCTCATTTTGGTTCAACTTCAGCAACTGTGCATTGCATTGCCATGTAATGTGATGCAATGCTATCTTTCTAGCTCTCCCTTTCTACTTCCTTTTGGATAAACAGACATATTAGGCAAGCATTTTGGAGCTTTCACCTAAATAACTACAGGTGGTGAGATAAGCTGCACAATATAATTGACCTTTCAGTATATTGTTGCACACACACCATCTATTTAGCAAATGCCCTTGTTATCAACAGCAGCCTTTTAAACTCACCCGAGCTAACAGGTATGTGCGCTGGTTACACTGCTGCGCTTAAAATTTCTTTTTTGGTTTGCTACAATGCCTTTTCTGAAACGTTGTCTCCTTCTGCTGGAACACTGACTTCTTTCATTTAATGCCTGCAGACTATAAAAGAGAACCCAACCCAAAAAGTTTGGTTGATTAGTCTGTGGCATTCTGTTAAACTGTTGCTTATGGCGGTCTCTGTGAGCTTCTCAGCGACATTCAGCCAGCCAGGTATCCTGCCTGCAGTAGATGGAATGTGGCAATGGAACGCTGGCTGCGCGTGTCATAATAGGCTCTGAGCCTTTATATACCTGTGCACAGCAGCAGCCACCTTCAGTCTGCTGCTGGACAGCCAGCAGCAGCAGCAGCAGGAGAGGTATGTAATCAGGAGCCCTCCTGCTAAGGGTAGACAGCTGCTCGTTCCACCCCACCCCCCGCCTTAATTGGTTCTCCTCCCTTCCAACGGTGTTGAGGCGGGTGGGAACAGCAGGGGGTGAAGGTGCTGTGTTTAAAGAGGTGGAGTTATGCAGATCTAAAACGCGTGGATTGCAGCAGCAGCAAGCCGAAAAGTGCAGGCATGTAAGGGATCTAGAGGTTGACAACATGTCTTCTTAACGGGAGTCCAGGAGCTCATCTCCACAAATGGACTTTTTAGGATCCTTGGGTGGCTCCGTAGTTTGAAACCAATTCTGGTTATCGCTTCTCGGCCTTTTGGCTAAGATCAAGTGTAGTATCTGTTCTTATCAGTTTAATATCTGATACGTCCCCTATCTGGGGACCATATATTAAATGGATTTTTAGAACAGGGAGATGGAAAAAGAGCTTGCTCTGTCCACTCCACGCATTGACCTGGTATTGCAGTATCTCCAGGACCGGTGCACCCCTTCTTTAATGCAGTTTCTAAAATCAGAAAGAATTGAATTCAATGTTTTTTGTTCATTTTGCTTGTTTGTCGGATTTTGGGATGGACTCTTTGGCTCTGCTTTTCTTCTCCTCATTGGATTTTTCATGTTCAAAGTTGCAGAAGCCAGATTACAAGCTCATTTTGGTTCAACTTCAGCAACTGTGCATTGCATTGCCATGTAATGTGATGCAATGCTATCTTTCTAGCTCTCCCTTTCTACTTCCTTTTGGATAAACAGACATATTAGGCAAGCATTTTGGAGCTTTCACCTAAATAACTACAGGTGGTGAGATAAGCTGCACAATATAATTGACCTTTCAGTATATTGTTGCACACACACCATCTATTTAGCAAATGCCCTTGTTATCAACAGCAGCCTTTTAAACTCACCCGAGCTAACAGGTATGTGCGCTGGTTACACTGCTGCGCTTAAAATTTCTTTTTTGGTTTGCTACAATGCCTTTTCTGAAACGTTGTCTCCTTCTGCTGGAACACTGACTTCTTTCATTTAATGCCTGCAGACTATAAAAGAGAACCCAACCCAAAAAGTTTGGTTGATTAGTCTGTGGCATTCTGTTAAACTGTTGCTTATGGCGGTCTCTGTGAGCTTCTCAGCGACATTCAGCCAGCCAGGTATCCTGCCTGCAGTAGATGGAATGTGGCAATGGAACGCTGGCTGCGCGTGTCATAATAGGCTCTGAGCCTTTATATACCTGTGCACAGCAGCAGCCACCTTCAGTCTGCTGCTGGACAGCCAGCAGCAGCAGCAGCAGGAGAGGTATGTAATCAGGAGCCCTCCTGCTAAGGGTAGACAGCTGCTCGTTCCACCCCACCCCCCGCCTTAATTGGTTCTCCTCCCTTCCAACGGTGTTGAGGCGGGTGGGAACAGCAGGGGGTGAAGGTGCTGTGTTTAAAGAGGTGGAGTTATGCAGATCTAAAACGCGTGGATTGCAGCAGCAGCAAGCCGAAAAGTGCAGGCATGTAAGGGATCTAGAGGTTGACAACATGTCTTCTTAACGGGAGTCCAGGAGCTCATCTCCACAAATGGACTTTTTAGGATCCTTGGGTGGCTCCGTAGTTTGAAACCAATTCTGGTTATCGCTTCTCGGCCTTTTGGCTAAGATCAAGTGTAGTATCTGTTCTTATCAGTTTAATATCTGATACGTCCCCTATCTGGGGACCATATATTAAATGGATTTTTAGAACAGGGAGATGGAAAAAGAGCTTGCTCTGTCCACTCCACGCATTGACCTGGTATTGCAGTATCTCCAGGACCGGTGCACCCCTTCTTTAATGCAGTTTCTAAAATCAGAAAGAATTGAATTCAATGTTTTTTGTTCATTTTGCTTGTTTGTCGGATTTTGGGATGGACTCTTTGGCTCTGCTTTTCTTCTCCTCATTGGATTTTTCATGTTCAAAGTTGCAGAAGCCAGATTACAAGCTCATTTTGGTTCAACTTCAGCAACTGTGCATTGCATTGCCATGTAATGTGATGCAATGCTATCTTTCTAGCTCTCCCTTTCTACTTCCTTTTGGATAAACAGACATATTAGGCAAGCATTTTGGAGCTTTCACCTAAATAACTACAGGTGGTGAGATAAGCTGCACAATATAATTGACCTTTCAGTATATTGTTGCACACACACCATCTATTTAGCAAATGCCCTTGTTATCAACAGCAGCCTTTTAAACTCACCCGAGCTAACAGGTATGTGCGCTGGTTACACTGCTGCGCTTAAAATTTCTTTTTTGGTTTGCTACAATGCCTTTTCTGAAACGTTGTCTCCTTCTGCTGGAACACTGACTTCTTTCATTTAATGCCTGCAGACTATAAAAGAGAACCCAACCCAAAAAGTTTGGTTGATTAGTCTGTGGCATTCTGTTAAACTGTTGCTTATGGCGGTCTCTGTGAGCTTCTCAGCGACATTCAGCCAGCCAGGTATCCTGCCTGCAGTAGATGGAATGTGGCAATGGAACGCTGGCTGCGCGTGTCATAATAGGCTCTGAGCCTTTATATACCTGTGCACAGCAGCAGCCACCTTCAGTCTGCTGCTGGACAGCCAGCAGCAGCAGCAGCAGGAGAGGTATGTAATCAGGAGCCCTCCTGCTAAGGGTAGACAGCTGCTCGTTCCACCCCACCCCCCGCCTTAATTGGTTCTCCTCCCTTCCAACGGTGTTGAGGCGGGTGGGAACAGCAGGGGGTGAAGGTGCTGTGTTTAAAGAGGTGGAGTTATGCAGATCTAAAACGCGTGGATTGCAGCAGCAGCAAGCCGAAAAGTGCAGGCATGTAAGGGATCTAGAGGTTGACAACATGTCTTCTTAACGGGAGTCCAGGAGCTCATCTCCACAAATGGACTTTTTAGGATCCTTGGGTGGCTCCGTAGTTTGAAACCAATTCTGGTTATCGCTTCTCGGCCTTTTGGCTAAGATCAAGTGTAGTATCTGTTCTTATCAGTTTAATATCTGATACGTCCCCTATCTGGGGACCATATATTAAATGGATTTTTAGAACAGGGAGATGGAAAAAGAGCTTGCTCTGTCCACTCCACGCATTGACCTGGTATTGCAGTATCTCCAGGACCGGTGCACCCCTTCTTTAATGCAGTTTCTAAAATCAGAAAGAATTGAATTCAATGTTTTTTGTTCATTTTGCTTGTTTGTCGGATTTTGGGATGGACTCTTTGGCTCTGCTTTTCTTCTCCTCATTGGATTTTTCATGTTCAAAGTTGCAGAAGCCAGATTACAAGCTCATTTTGGTTCAACTTCAGCAACTGTGCATTGCATTGCCATGTAATGTGATGCAATGCTATCTTTCTAGCTCTCCCTTTCTACTTCCTTTTGGATAAACAGACATATTAGGCAAGCATTTTGGAGCTTTCACCTAAATAACTACAGGTGGTGAGATAAGCTGCACAATATAATTGACCTTTCAGTATATTGTTGCACACACACCATCTATTTAGCAAATGCCCTTGTTATCAACAGCAGCCTTTTAAACTCACCCGAGCTAACAGGTATGTGCGCTGGTTACACTGCTGCGCTTAAAATTTCTTTTTTGGTTTGCTACAATGCCTTTTCTGAAACGTTGTCTCCTTCTGCTGGAACACTGACTTCTTTCATTTAATGCCTGCAGACTATAAAAGAGAACCCAACCCAAAAAGTTTGGTTGATTAGTCTGTGGCATTCTGTTAAACTGTTGCTTATGGCGGTCTCTGTGAGCTTCTCAGCGACATTCAGCCAGCCAGGTATCCTGCCTGCAGTAGATGGAATGTGGCAATGGAACGCTGGCTGCGCGTGTCATAATAGGCTCTGAGCCTTTATATACCTGTGCACAGCAGCAGCCACCTTCAGTCTGCTGCTGGACAGCCAGCAGCAGCAGCAGCAGGAGAGGTATGTAATCAGGAGCCCTCCTGCTAAGGGTAGACAGCTGCTCGTTCCACCCCACCCCCCGCCTTAATTGGTTCTCCTCCCTTCCAACGGTGTTGAGGCGGGTGGGAACAGCAGGGGGTGAAGGTGCTGTGTTTAAAGAGGTGGAGTTATGCAGATCTAAAACGCGTGGATTGCAGCAGCAGCAAGCCGAAAAGTGCAGGCATGTAAGGGATCTAGAGGTTGACAACATGTCTTCTTAACGGGAGTCCAGGAGCTCATCTCCACAAATGGACTTTTTAGGATCCTTGGGTGGCTCCGTAGTTTGAAACCAATTCTGGTTATCGCTTCTCGGCCTTTTGGCTAAGATCAAGTGTAGTATCTGTTCTTATCAGTTTAATATCTGATACGTCCCCTATCTGGGGACCATATATTAAATGGATTTTTAGAACAGGGAGATGGAAAAAGAGCTTGCTCTGTCCACTCCACGCATTGACCTGGTATTGCAGTATCTCCAGGACCGGTGCACCCCTTCTTTAATGCAGTTTCTAAAATCAGAAAGAATTGAATTCAATGTTTTTTGTTCATTTTGCTTGTTTGTCGGATTTTGGGATGGACTCTTTGGCTCTGCTTTTCTTCTCCTCATTGGATTTTTCATGTTCAAAGTTGCAGAAGCCAGATTACAAGCTCATTTTGGTTCAACTTCAGCAACTGTGCATTGCATTGCCATGTAATGTGATGCAATGCTATCTTTCTAGCTCTCCCTTTCTACTTCCTTTTGGATAAACAGACATATTAGGCAAGCATTTTGGAGCTTTCACCTAAATAACTACAGGTGGTGAGATAAGCTGCACAATATAATTGACCTTTCAGTATATTGTTGCACACACACCATCTATTTAGCAAATGCCCTTGTTATCAACAGCAGCCTTTTAAACTCACCCGAGCTAACAGGTATGTGCGCTGGTTACACTGCTGCGCTTAAAATTTCTTTTTTGGTTTGCTACAATGCCTTTTCTGAAACGTTGTCTCCTTCTGCTGGAACACTGACTTCTTTCATTTAATGCCTGCAGACTATAAAAGAGAACCCAACCCAAAAAGTTTGGTTGATTAGTCTGTGGCATTCTGTTAAACTGTTGCTTATGGCGGTCTCTGTGAGCTTCTCAGCGACATTCAGCCAGCCAGGTATCCTGCCTGCAGTAGATGGAATGTGGCAATGGAACGCTGGCTGCGCGTGTCATAATAGGCTCTGAGCCTTTATATACCTGTGCACAGCAGCAGCCACCTTCAGTCTGCTGCTGGACAGCCAGCAGCAGCAGCAGCAGGAGAGGTATGTAATCAGGAGCCCTCCTGCTAAGGGTAGACAGCTGCTCGTTCCACCCCACCCCCCGCCTTAATTGGTTCTCCTCCCTTCCAACGGTGTTGAGGCGGGTGGGAACAGCAGGGGGTGAAGGTGCTGTGTTTAAAGAGGTGGAGTTATGCAGATCTAAAACGCGTGGATTGCAGCAGCAGCAAGCCGAAAAGTGCAGGCATGTAAGGGATCTAGAGGTTGACAACATGTCTTCTTAACGGGAGTCCAGGAGCTCATCTCCACAAATGGACTTTTTAGGATCCTTGGGTGGCTCCGTAGTTTGAAACCAATTCTGGTTATCGCTTCTCGGCCTTTTGGCTAAGATCAAGTGTAGTATCTGTTCTTATCAGTTTAATATCTGATACGTCCCCTATCTGGGGACCATATATTAAATGGATTTTTAGAACAGGGAGATGGAAAAAGAGCTTGCTCTGTCCACTCCACGCATTGACCTGGTATTGCAGTATCTCCAGGACCGGTGCACCCCTTCTTTAATGCAGTTTCTAAAATCAGAAAGAATTGAATTCAATGTTTTTTGTTCATTTTGCTTGTTTGTCGGATTTTGGGATGGACTCTTTGGCTCTGCTTTTCTTCTCCTCATTGGATTTTTCATGTTCAAAGTTGCAGAAGCCAGATTACAAGCTCATTTTGGTTCAACTTCAGCAACTGTGCATTGCATTGCCATGTAATGTGATGCAATGCTATCTTTCTAGCTCTCCCTTTCTACTTCCTTTTGGATAAACAGACATATTAGGCAAGCATTTTGGAGCTTTCACCTAAATAACTACAGGTGGTGAGATAAGCTGCACAATATAATTGACCTTTCAGTATATTGTTGCACACACACCATCTATTTAGCAAATGCCCTTGTTATCAACAGCAGCCTTTTAAACTCACCCGAGCTAACAGGTATGTGCGCTGGTTACACTGCTGCGCTTAAAATTTCTTTTTTGGTTTGCTACAATGCCTTTTCTGAAACGTTGTCTCCTTCTGCTGGAACACTGACTTCTTTCATTTAATGCCTGCAGACTATAAAAGAGAACCCAACCCAAAAAGTTTGGTTGATTAGTCTGTGGCATTCTGTTAAACTGTTGCTTATGGCGGTCTCTGTGAGCTTCTCAGCGACATTCAGCCAGCCAGGTATCCTGCCTGCAGTAGATGGAATGTGGCAATGGAACGCTGGCTGCGCGTGTCATAATAGGCTCTGAGCCTTTATATACCTGTGCACAGCAGCAGCCACCTTCAGTCTGCTGCTGGACAGCCAGCAGCAGCAGCAGCAGGAGAGGTATGTAATCAGGAGCCCTCCTGCTAAGGGTAGACAGCTGCTCGTTCCACCCCACCCCCCGCCTTAATTGGTTCTCCTCCCTTCCAACGGTGTTGAGGCGGGTGGGAACAGCAGGGGGTGAAGGTGCTGTGTTTAAAGAGGTGGAGTTATGCAGATCTAAAACGCGTGGATTGCAGCAGCAGCAAGCCGAAAAGTGCAGGCATGTAAGGGATCTAGAGGTTGACAACATGTCTTCTTAACGGGAGTCCAGGAGCTCATCTCCACAAATGGACTTTTTAGGATCCTTGGGTGGCTCCGTAGTTTGAAACCAATTCTGGTTATCGCTTCTCGGCCTTTTGGCTAAGATCAAGTGTAGTATCTGTTCTTATCAGTTTAATATCTGATACGTCCCCTATCTGGGGACCATATATTAAATGGATTTTTAGAACAGGGAGATGGAAAAAGAGCTTGCTCTGTCCACTCCACGCATTGACCTGGTATTGCAGTATCTCCAGGACCGGTGCACCCCTTCTTTAATGCAGTTTCTAAAATCAGAAAGAATTGAATTCAATGTTTTTGTTCATTTTGCTTGTTTGTCGGATTTTGGGATGGACTCTTTGGCTCTGCTTTTCTTCTCCTCATTGGATTTTTCATGTTCAAAGTTGCAGAAGCCAGATTACAAGCTCATTTTGGTTCAACTTCAGCAACTGTGCATTGCATTGCCATGTAATGTGATGCAATGCTATCTTTCTAGCTCTCCCTTTCTACTTCCTTTTGGATAAACAGACATATTAGGCAAGCATTTTGGAGCTTTCACCTAAATAACTACAGGTGGTGAGATAAGCTGCACAATATAATTGACCTTTCAGTATATTGTTGCACACACACCATCTATTTAGCAAATGCCCTTGTTATCAACAGCAGCCTTTTAAACTCACCCGAGCTAACAGGTATGTGCGCTGGTTACACTGCTGCGCTTAAAATTTCTTTTTTGGTTTGCTACAATGCCTTTTCTGAAACGTTGTCTCCTTCTGCTGGAACACTGACTTCTTTCATTTAATGCCTGCAGACTATAAAAGAGAACCCAACCCAAAAAGTTTGGTTGATTAGTCTGTGGCATTCTGTTAAACTGTTGCTTATGGCGGTCTCTGTGAGCTTCTCAGCGACATTCAGCCAGCCAGGTATCCTGCCTGCAGTAGATGGAATGTGGCAATGGAACGCTGGCTGCGCGTGTCATAATAGGCTCTGAGCCTTTATATACCTGTGCACAGCAGCAGCCACCTTCAGTCTGCTGCTGGACAGCCAGCAGCAGCAGCAGCAGGAGAGGTATGTAATCAGGAGCCCTCCTGCTAAGGGTAGACAGCTGCTCGTTCCACCCCACCCCCCGCCTTAATTGGTTCTCCTCCCTTCCAACGGTGTTGAGGCGGGTGGGAACAGCAGGGGGTGAAGGTGCTGTGTTTAAAGAGGTGGAGTTATGCAGATCTAAAACGCGTGGATTGCAGCAGCAGCAAGCCGAAAAGTGCAGGCATGTAAGGGATCTAGAGGTTGACAACATGTCTTCTTAACGGGAGTCCAGGAGCTCATCTCCACAAATGGACTTTTTAGGATCCTTGGGTGGCTCCGTAGTTTGAAACCAATTCTGGTTATCGCTTCTCGGCCTTTTGGCTAAGATCAAGTGTAGTATCTGTTCTTATCAGTTTAATATCTGATACGTCCCCTATCTGGGGACCATATATTAAATGGATTTTTAGAACAGGGAGATGGAAAAAGAGCTTGCTCTGTCCACTCCACGCATTGACCTGGTATTGCAGTATCTCCAGGACCGGTGCACCCCTTCTTTAATGCAGTTTCTAAAATCAGAAAGAATTGAATTCAATGTTTTTTGTTCATTTTGCTTGTTTGTCGGATTTTGGGATGGACTCTTTGGCTCTGCTTTTCTTCTCCTCATTGGATTTTTCATGTTCAAAGTTGCAGAAGCCAGATTACAAGCTCATTTTGGTTCAACTTCAGCAACTGTGCATTGCATTGCCATGTAATGTGATGCAATGCTATCTTTCTAGCTCTCCCTTTCTACTTCCTTTTGGATAAACAGACATATTAGGCAAGCATTTTGGAGCTTTCACCTAAATAACTACAGGTGGTGAGATAAGCTGCACAATATAATTGACCTTTCAGTATATTGTTGCACACACACCATCTATTTAGCAAATGCCCTTGTTATCAACAGCAGCCTTTTAAACTCACCCGAGCTAACAGGTATGTGCGCTGGTTACACTGCTGCGCTTAAAATTTCTTTTTTGGTTTGCTACAATGCCTTTTCTGAAACGTTGTCTCCTTCTGCTGGAACACTGACTTCTTTCATTTAATGCCTGCAGACTATAAAAGAGAACCCAACCCAAAAAGTTTGGTTGATTAGTCTGTGGCATTCTGTTAAACTGTTGCTTATGGCGGTCTCTGTGAGCTTCTCAGCGACATTCAGCCAGCCAGGTATCCTGCCTGCAGTAGATGGAATGTGGCAATGGAACGCTGGCTGCGCGTGTCATAATAGGCTCTGAGCCTTTATATACCTGTGCACAGCAGCAGCCACCTTCAGTCTGCTGCTGGACAGCCAGCAGCAGCAGCAGCAGGAGAGGTATGTAATCAGGAGCCCTCCTGCTAAGGGTAGACAGCTGCTCGTTCCACCCCACCCCCCGCCTTAATTGGTTCTCCTCCCTTCCAACGGTGTTGAGGCGGGTGGGAACAGCAGGGGGTGAAGGTGCTGTGTTTAAAGAGGTGGAGTTATGCAGATCTAAAACGCGTGGATTGCAGCAGCAGCAAGCCGAAAAGTGCAGGCATGTAAGGGATCTAGAGGTTGACAACATGTCTTCTTAACGGGAGTCCAGGAGCTCATCTCCACAAATGGACTTTTTAGGATCCTTGGGTGGCTCCGTAGTTTGAAACCAATTCTGGTTATCGCTTCTCGGCCTTTTGGCTAAGATCAAGTGTAGTATCTGTTCTTATCAGTTTAATATCTGATACGTCCCCTATCTGGGGACCATATATTAAATGGATTTTTAGAACAGGGAGATGGAAAAAGAGCTTGCTCTGTCCACTCCACGCATTGACCTGGTATTGCAGTATCTCCAGGACCGGTGCACCCCTTCTTTAATGCAGTTTCTAAAATCAGAAAGAATTGAATTCAATGTTTTTTGTTCATTTTGCTTGTTTGTCGGATTTTGGGATGGACTCTTTGGCTCTGCTTTTCTTCTCCTCATTGGATTTTTCATGTTCAAAGTTGCAGAAGCCAGATTACAAGCTCATTTTGGTTCAACTTCAGCAACTGTGCATTGCATTGCCATGTAATGTGATGCAATGCTATCTTTCTAGCTCTCCCTTTCTACTTCCTTTTGGATAAACAGACATATTAGGCAAGCATTTTGGAGCTTTCACCTAAATAACTACAGGTGGTGAGATAAGCTGCACAATATAATTGACCTTTCAGTATATTGTTGCACACACACCATCTATTTAGCAAATGCCCTTGTTATCAACAGCAGCCTTTTAAACTCACCCGAGCTAACAGGTATGTGCGCTGGTTACACTGCTGCGCTTAAAATTTCTTTTTTGGTTTGCTACAATGCCTTTTCTGAAACGTTGTCTCCTTCTGCTGGAACACTGACTTCTTTCATTTAATGCCTGCAGACTATAAAAGAGAACCCAACCCAAAAAGTTTGGTTGATTAGTCTGTGGCATTCTGTTAAACTGTTGCTTATGGCGGTCTCTGTGAGCTTCTCAGCGACATTCAGCCAGCCAGGTATCCTGCCTGCAGTAGATGGAATGTGGCAATGGAACGCTGGCTGCGCGTGTCATAATAGGCTCTGAGCCTTTATATACCTGTGCACAGCAGCAGCCACCTTCAGTCTGCTGCTGGACAGCCAGCAGCAGCAGCAGCAGGAGAGGTATGTAATCAGGAGCCCTCCTGCTAAGGGTAGACAGCTGCTCGTTCCACCCCACCCCCCGCCTTAATTGGTTCTCCTCCCTTCCAACGGTGTTGAGGCGGGTGGGAACAGCAGGGGGTGAAGGTGCTGTGTTTAAAGAGGTGGAGTTATGCAGATCTAAAACGCGTGGATTGCAGCAGCAGCAAGCCGAAAAGTGCAGGCATGTAAGGGATCTAGAGGTTGACAACATGTCTTCTTAACGGGAGTCCAGGAGCTCATCTCCACAAATGGACTTTTTAGGATCCTTGGGTGGCTCCGTAGTTTGAAACCAATTCTGGTTATCGCTTCTCGGCCTTTTGGCTAAGATCAAGTGTAGTATCTGTTCTTATCAGTTTAATATCTGATACGTCCCCTATCTGGGGACCATATATTAAATGGATTTTTAGAACAGGGAGATGGAAAAAGAGCTTGCTCTGTCCACTCCACGCATTGACCTGGTATTGCAGTATCTCCAGGACCGGTGCACCCCTTCTTTAATGCAGTTTCTAAAATCAGAAAGAATTGAATTCAATGTTTTTTGTTCATTTTGCTTGTTTGTCGGATTTTGGGATGGACTCTTTGGCTCTGCTTTTCTTCTCCTCATTGGATTTTTCATGTTCAAAGTTGCAGAAGCCAGATTACAAGCTCATTTTGGTTCAACTTCAGCAACTGTGCATTGCATTGCCATGTAATGTGATGCAATGCTATCTTTCTAGCTCTCCCTTTCTACTTCCTTTTGGATAAACAGACATATTAGGCAAGCATTTTGGAGCTTTCACCTAAATAACTACAGGTGGTGAGATAAGCTGCACAATATAATTGACCTTTCAGTATATTGTTGCACACACACCATCTATTTAGCAAATGCCCTTGTTATCAACAGCAGCCTTTTAAACTCACCCGAGCTAACAGGTATGTGCGCTGGTTACACTGCTGCGCTTAAAATTTCTTTTTTGGTTTGCTACAATGCCTTTTCTGAAACGTTGTCTCCTTCTGCTGGAACACTGACTTCTTTCATTTAATGCCTGCAGACTATAAAAGAGAACCCAACCCAAAAAGTTTGGTTGATTAGTCTGTGGCATTCTGTTAAACTGTTGCTTATGGCGGTCTCTGTGAGCTTCTCAGCGACATTCAGCCAGCCAGGTATCCTGCCTGCAGTAGATGGAATGTGGCAATGGAACGCTGGCTGCGCGTGTCATAATAGGCTCTGAGCCTTTATATACCTGTGCACAGCAGCAGCCACCTTCAGTCTGCTGCTGGACAGCCAGCAGCAGCAGCAGCAGGAGAGGTATGTAATCAGGAGCCCTCCTGCTAAGGGTAGACAGCTGCTCGTTCCACCCCACCCCCCGCCTTAATTGGTTCTCCTCCCTTCCAACGGTGTTGAGGCGGGTGGGAACAGCAGGGGGTGAAGGTGCTGTGTTTAAAGAGGTGGAGTTATGCAGATCTAAAACGCGTGGATTGCAGCAGCAGCAAGCCGAAAAGTGCAGGCATGTAAGGGATCTAGAGGTTGACAACATGTCTTCTTAACGGGAGTCCAGGAGCTCATCTCCACAAATGGACTTTTTAGGATCCTTGGGTGGCTCCGTAGTTTGAAACCAATTCTGGTTATCGCTTCTCGGCCTTTTGGCTAAGATCAAGTGTAGTATCTGTTCTTATCAGTTTAATATCTGATACGTCCCCTATCTGGGGACCATATATTAAATGGATTTTTAGAACAGGGAGATGGAAAAAGAGCTTGCTCTGTCCACTCCACGCATTGACCTGGTATTGCAGTATCTCCAGGACCGGTGCACCCCTTCTTTAATGCAGTTTCTAAAATCAGAAAGAATTGAATTCAATGTTTTTTGTTCATTTTGCTTGTTTGTCGGATTTTGGGATGGACTCTTTGGCTCTGCTTTTCTTCTCCTCATTGGATTTTTCATGTTCAAAGTTGCAGAAGCCAGATTACAAGCTCATTTTGGTTCAACTTCAGCAACTGTGCATTGCATTGCCATGTAATGTGATGCAATGCTATCTTTCTAGCTCTCCCTTTCTACTTCCTTTTGGATAAACAGACATATTAGGCAAGCATTTTGGAGCTTTCACCTAAATAACTACAGGTGGTGAGATAAGCTGCACAATATAATTGACCTTTCAGTATATTGTTGCACACACACCATCTATTTAGCAAATGCCCTTGTTATCAACAGCAGCCTTTTAAACTCACCCGAGCTAACAGGTATGTGCGCTGGTTACACTGCTGCGCTTAAAATTTCTTTTTTGGTTTGCTACAATGCCTTTTCTGAAACGTTGTCTCCTTCTGCTGGAACACTGACTTCTTTCATTTAATGCCTGCAGACTATAAAAGAGAACCCAACCCAAAAAGTTTGGTTGATTAGTCTGTGGCATTCTGTTAAACTGTTGCTTATGGCGGTCTCTGTGAGCTTCTCAGCGACATTCAGCCAGCCAGGTATCCTGCCTGCAGTAGATGGAATGTGGCAATGGAACGCTGGCTGCGCGTGTCATAATAGGCTCTGAGCCTTTATATACCTGTGCACAGCAGCAGCCACCTTCAGTCTGCTGCTGGACAGCCAGCAGCAGCAGCAGCAGGAGAGGTATGTAATCAGGAGCCCTCCTGCTAAGGGTAGACAGCTGCTCGTTCCACCCCACCCCCCGCCTTAATTGGTTCTCCTCCCTTCCAACGGTGTTGAGGCGGGTGGGAACAGCAGGGGGTGAAGGTGCTGTGTTTAAAGAGGTGGAGTTATGCAGATCTAAAACGCGTGGATTGCAGCAGCAGCAAGCCGAAAAGTGCAGGCATGTAAGGGATCTAGAGGTTGACAACATGTCTTCTTAACGGGAGTCCAGGAGCTCATCTCCACAAATGGACTTTTTAGGATCCTTGGGTGGCTCCGTAGTTTGAAACCAATTCTGGTTATCGCTTCTCGGCCTTTTGGCTAAGATCAAGTGTAGTATCTGTTCTTATCAGTTTAATATCTGATACGTCCCCTATCTGGGGACCATATATTAAATGGATTTTTAGAACAGGGAGATGGAAAAAGAGCTTGCTCTGTCCACTCCACGCATTGACCTGGTATTGCAGTATCTCCAGGACCGGTGCACCCCTTCTTTAATGCAGTTTCTAAAATCAGAAAGAATTGAATTCAATGTTTTTTGTTCATTTTGCTTGTTTGTCGGATTTTGGGATGGACTCTTTGGCTCTGCTTTTCTTCTCCTCATTGGATTTTTCATGTTCAAAGTTGCAGAAGCCAGATTACAAGCTCATTTTGGTTCAACTTCAGCAACTGTGCATTGCATTGCCATGTAATGTGATGCAATGCTATCTTTCTAGCTCTCCCTTTCTACTTCCTTTTGGATAAACAGACATATTAGGCAAGCATTTTGGAGCTTTCACCTAAATAACTACAGGTGGTGAGATAAGCTGCACAATATAATTGACCTTTCAGTATATTGTTGCACACACACCATCTATTTAGCAAATGCCCTTGTTATCAACAGCAGCCTTTTAAACTCACCCGAGCTAACAGGTATGTGCGCTGGTTACACTGCTGCGCTTAAAATTTCTTTTTTGGTTTGCTACAATGCCTTTTCTGAAACGTTGTCTCCTTCTGCTGGAACACTGACTTCTTTCATTTAATGCCTGCAGACTATAAAAGAGAACCCAACCCAAAAAGTTTGGTTGATTAGTCTGTGGCATTCTGTTAAACTGTTGCTTATGGCGGTCTCTGTGAGCTTCTCAGCGACATTCAGCCAGCCAGGTATCCTGCCTGCAGTAGATGGAATGTGGCAATGGAACGCTGGCTGCGCGTGTCATAATAGGCTCTGAGCCTTTATATACCTGTGCACAGCAGCAGCCACCTTCAGTCTGCTGCTGGACAGCCAGCAGCAGCAGCAGCAGGAGAGGTATGTAATCAGGAGCCCTCCTGCTAAGGGTAGACAGCTGCTCGTTCCACCCCACCCCCCGCCTTAATTGGTTCTCCTCCCTTCCAACGGTGTTGAGGCGGGTGGGAACAGCAGGGGGTGAAGGTGCTGTGTTTAAAGAGGTGGAGTTATGCAGATCTAAAACGCGTGGATTGCAGCAGCAGCAAGCCGAAAAGTGCAGGCATGTAAGGGATCTAGAGGTTGACAACATGTCTTCTTAACGGGAGTCCAGGAGCTCATCTCCACAAATGGACTTTTTAGGATCCTTGGGTGGCTCCGTAGTTTGAAACCAATTCTGGTTATCGCTTCTCGGCCTTTTGGCTAAGATCAAGTGTAGTATCTGTTCTTATCAGTTTAATATCTGATACGTCCCCTATCTGGGGACCATATATTAAATGGATTTTTAGAACAGGGAGATGGAAAAAGAGCTTGCTCTGTCCACTCCACGCATTGACCTGGTATTGCAGTATCTCCAGGACCGGTGCACCCCTTCTTTAATGCAGTTTCTAAAATCAGAAAGAATTGAATTCAATGTTTTTTGTTCATTTTGCTTGTTTGTCGGATTTTGGGATGGACTCTTTGGCTCTGCTTTTCTTCTCCTCATTGGATTTTTCATGTTCAAAGTTGCAGAAGCCAGATTACAAGCTCATTTTGGTTCAACTTCAGCAACTGTGCATTGCATTGCCATGTAATGTGATGCAATGCTATCTTTCTAGCTCTCCCTTTCTACTTCCTTTTGGATAAACAGACATATTAGGCAAGCATTTTGGAGCTTTCACCTAAATAACTACAGGTGGTGAGATAAGCTGCACAATATAATTGACCTTTCAGTATATTGTTGCACACACACCATCTATTTAGCAAATGCCCTTGTTATCAACAGCAGCCTTTTAAACTCACCCGAGCTAACAGGTATGTGCGCTGGTTACACTGCTGCGCTTAAAATTTCTTTTTTGGTTTGCTACAATGCCTTTTCTGAAACGTTGTCTCCTTCTGCTGGAACACTGACTTCTTTCATTTAATGCCTGCAGACTATAAAAGAGAACCCAACCCAAAAAGTTTGGTTGATTAGTCTGTGGCATTCTGTTAAACTGTTGCTTATGGCGGTCTCTGTGAGCTTCTCAGCGACATTCATCCAGCCAGGTATCCTGCCTGCAGTAGATGGAATGTGGCAATGGAACGCTGGCTGCGCGTGTCATAATAGGCTCTGAGCCTTTATATACCTGTGCACAGCAGCAGCCACCTTCAGTCTGCTGCTGGACAGCCAGCAGCAGCAGCAGCAGGAGAGGTATGTAATCAGGAGCCCTCCTGCTAAGGGTAGACAGCTGCTCGTTCCACCCCACCCCCCGCCTTAATTGGTTCTCCTCCCTTCCAACGGTGTTGAGGCGGGTGGGAACAGCAGGGGGTGAAGGTGCTGTGTTTAAAGAGGTGGAGTTATGCAGATCTAAAACGCGTGGATTGCAGCAGCAGCAAGCCGAAAAGTGCAGGCATGTAAGGGATCTAGAGGTTGACAACATGTCTTCTTAACGGGAGTCCAGGAGCTCATCTCCACAAATGGACTTTTTAGGATCCTTGGGTGGCTCCGTAGTTTGAAACCAATTCTGGTTATCGCTTCTCGGCCTTTTGGCTAAGATCAAGTGTAGTATCTGTTCTTATCAGTTTAATATCTGATACGTCCCCTATCTGGGGACCATATATTAAATGGATTTTTAGAACAGGGAGATGGAAAAAGAGCTTGCTCTGTCCACTCCACGCATTGACCTGGTATTGCAGTATCTCCAGGACCGGTGCACCCCTTCTTTAATGCAGTTTCTAAAATCAGAAAGAATTGAATTCAATGTTTTTTGTTCATTTTGCTTGTTTGTCGGATTTTGGGATGGACTCTTTGGCTCTGCTTTTCTTCTCCTCATTGGATTTTTCATGTTCAAAGTTGCAGAAGCCAGATTACAAGCTCATTTTGGTTCAACTTCAGCAACTGTGCATTGCATTGCCATGTAATGTGATGCAATGCTATCTTTCTAGCTCTCCCTTTCTACTTCCTTTTGGATAAACAGACATATTAGGCAAGCATTTTGGAGCTTTCACCTAAATAACTACAGGTGGTGAGATAAGCTGCACAATATAATTGACCTTTCAGTATATTGTTGCACACACACCATCTATTTAGCAAATGCCCTTGTTATCAACAGCAGCCTTTTAAACTCACCCGAGCTAACAGGTATGTGCGCTGGTTACACTGCTGCGCTTAAAATTTCTTTTTTGGTTTGCTACAATGCCTTTTCTGAAACGTTGTCTCCTTCTGCTGGAACACTGACTTCTTTCATTTAATGCCTGCAGACTATAAAAGAGAACCCAACCCAAAAAGTTTGGTTGATTAGTCTGTGGCATTCTGTTAAACTGTTGCTTATGGCGGTCTCTGTGAGCTTCTCAGCGACATTCAGCCAGCCAGGTATCCTGCCTGCAGTAGATGGAATGTGGCAATGGAACGCTGGCTGCGCGTGTCATAATAGGCTCTGAGCCTTTATATACCTGTGCACAGCAGCAGCCACCTTCAGTCTGCTGCTGGACAGCCAGCAGCAGCAGCAGCAGGAGAGGTATGTAATCAGGAGCCCTCCTGCTAAGGGTAGACAGCTGCTCGTTCCACCCCACCCCCCGCCTTAATTGGTTCTCCTCCCTTCCAACGGTGTTGAGGCGGGTGGGAACAGCAGGGGGTGAAGGTGCTGTGTTTAAAGAGGTGGAGTTATGCAGATCTAAAACGCGTGGATTGCAGCAGCAGCAAGCCGAAAAGTGCAGGCATGTAAGGGATCTAGAGGTTGACAACATGTCTTCTTAACGGGAGTCCAGGAGCTCATCTCCACAAATGGACTTTTTAGGATCCTTGGGTGGCTCCGTAGTTTGAAACCAATTCTGGTTATCGCTTCTCGGCCTTTTGGCTAAGATCAAGTGTAGTATCTGTTCTTATCAGTTTAATATCTGATACGTCCCCTATCTGGGGACCATATATTAAATGGATTTTTAGAACAGGGAGATGGAAAAAGAGCTTGCTCTGTCCACTCCACGCATTGACCTGGTATTGCAGTATCTCCAGGACCGGTGCACCCCTTCTTTAATGCAGTTTCTAAAATCAGAAAGAATTGAATTCAATGTTTTTTGTTCATTTTGCTTGTTTGTCGGATTTTGGGATGGACTCTTTGGCTCTGCTTTTCTTCTCCTCATTGGATTTTTCATGTTCAAAGTTGCAGAAGCCAGATTACAAGCTCATTTTGGTTCAACTTCAGCAACTGTGCATTGCATTGCCATGTAATGTGATGCAATGCTATCTTTCTAGCTCTCCCTTTCTACTTCCTTTTGGATAAACAGACATATTAGGCAAGCATTTTGGAGCTTTCACCTAAATAACTACAGGTGGTGAGATAAGCTGCACAATATAATTGACCTTTCAGTATATTGTTGCACACACACCATCTATTTAGCAAATGCCCTTGTTATCAACAGCAGCCTTTTAAACTCACCCGAGCTAACAGGTATGTGCGCTGGTTACACTGCTGCGCTTAAAATTTCTTTTTTGGTTTGCTACAATGCCTTTTCTGAAACGTTGTCTCCTTCTGCTGGAACACTGACTTCTTTCATTTAATGCCTGCAGACTATAAAAGAGAACCCAACCCAAAAAGTTTGGTTGATTAGTCTGTGGCATTCTGTTAAACTGTTGCTTATGGCGGTCTCTGTGAGCTTCTCAGCGACATTCAGCCAGCCAGGTATCCTGCCTGCAGTAGATGGAATGTGGCAATGGAACGCTGGCTGCGCGTGTCATAATAGGCTCTGAGCCTTTATATACCTGTGCACAGCAGCAGCCACCTTCAGTCTGCTGCTGGACAGCCAGCAGCAGCAGCAGCAGGAGAGGTATGTAATCAGGAGCCCTCCTGCTAAGGGTAGACAGCTGCTCGTTCCACCCCACCCCCCGCCTTAATTGGTTCTCCTCCCTTCCAACGGTGTTGAGGCGGGTGGGAACAGCAGGGGGTGAAGGTGCTGTGTTTAAAGAGGTGGAGTTATGCAGATCTAAAACGCGTGGATTGCAGCAGCAGCAAGCCGAAAAGTGCAGGCATGTAAGGGATCTAGAGGTTGACAACATGTCTTCTTAACGGGAGTCCAGGAGCTCATCTCCACAAATGGACTTTTTAGGATCCTTGGGTGGCTCCGTAGTTTGAAACCAATTCTGGTTATCGCTTCTCGGCCTTTTGGCTAAGATCAAGTGTAGTATCTGTTCTTATCAGTTTAATATCTGATACGTCCCCTATCTGGGGACCATATATTAAATGGATTTTTAGAACAGGGAGATGGAAAAAGAGCTTGCTCTGTCCACTCCACGCATTGACCTGGTATTGCAGTATCTCCAGGACCGGTGCACCCCTTCTTTAATGCAGTTTCTAAAATCAGAAAGAATTGAATTCAATGTTTTTTGTTCATTTTGCTTGTTTGTCGGATTTTGGGATGGACTCTTTGGCTCTGCTTTTCTTCTCCTCATTGGATTTTTCATGTTCAAAGTTGCAGAAGCCAGATTACAAGCTCATTTTGGTTCAACTTCAGCAACTGTGCATTGCATTGCCATGTAATGTGATGCAATGCTATCTTTCTAGCTCTCCCTTTCTACTTCCTTTTGGATAAACAGACATATTAGGCAAGCATTTTGGAGCTTTCACCTAAATAACTACAGGTGGTGAGATAAGCTGCACAATATAATTGACCTTTCAGTATATTGTTGCACACACACCATCTATTTAGCAAATGCCCTTGTTATCAACAGCAGCCTTTTAAACTCACCCGAGCTAACAGGTATGTGCGCTGGTTACACTGCTGCGCTTAAAATTTCTTTTTTGGTTTGCTACAATGCCTTTTCTGAAACGTTGTCTCCTTCTGCTGGAACACTGACTTCTTTCATTTAATGCCTGCAGACTATAAAAGAGAACCCAACCCAAAAAGTTTGGTTGATTAGTCTGTGGCATTCTGTTAAACTGTTGCTTATGGCGGTCTCTGTGAGCTTCTCAGCGACATTCAGCCAGCCAGGTATCCTGCCTGCAGTAGATGGAATGTGGCAATGGAACGCTGGCTGCGCGTGTCATAATAGGCTCTGAGCCTTTATATACCTGTGCACAGCAGCAGCCACCTTCAGTCTGCTGCTGGACAGCCAGCAGCAGCAGCAGCAGGAGAGGTATGTAATCAGGAGCCCTCCTGCTAAGGGTAGACAGCTGCTCGTTCCACCCCACCCCCCGCCTTAATTGGTTCTCCTCCCTTCCAACGGTGTTGAGGCGGGTGGGAACAGCAGGGGGTGAAGGTGCTGTGTTTAAAGAGGTGGAGTTATGCAGATCTAAAACGCGTGGATTGCAGCAGCAGCAAGCCGAAAAGTGCAGGCATGTAAGGGATCTAGAGGTTGACAACATGTCTTCTTAACGGGAGTCCAGGAGCTCATCTCCACAAATGGACTTTTTAGGATCCTTGGGTGGCTCCGTAGTTTGAAACCAATTCTGGTTATCGCTTCTCGGCCTTTTGGCTAAGATCAAGTGTAGTATCTGTTCTTATCAGTTTAATATCTGATACGTCCCCTATCTGGGGACCATATATTAAATGGATTTTTAGAACAGGGAGATGGAAAAAGAGCTTGCTCTGTCCACTCCACGCATTGACCTGGTATTGCAGTATCTCCAGGACCGGTGCACCCCTTCTTTAATGCAGTTTCTAAAATCAGAAAGAATTGAATTCAATGTTTTTTGTTCATTTTGCTTGTTTGTCGGATTTTGGGATGGACTCTTTGGCTCTGCTTTTCTTCTCCTCATTGGATTTTTCATGTTCAAAGTTGCAGAAGCCAGATTACAAGCTCATTTTGGTTCAACTTCAGCAACTGTGCATTGCATTGCCATGTAATGTGATGCAATGCTATCTTTCTAGCTCTCCCTTTCTACTTCCTTTTGGATAAACAGACATATTAGGCAAGCATTTTGGAGCTTTCACCTAAATAACTACAGGTGGTGAGATAAGCTGCACAATATAATTGACCTTTCAGTATATTGTTGCACACACACCATCTATTTAGCAAATGCCCTTGTTATCAACAGCAGCCTTTTAAACTCACCCGAGCTAACAGGTATGTGCGCTGGTTACACTGCTGCGCTTAAAATTTCTTTTTTGGTTTGCTACAATGCCTTTTCTGAAACGTTGTCTCCTTCTGCTGGAACACTGACTTCTTTCATTTAATGCCTGCAGACTATAAAAGAGAACCCAACCCAAAAAGTTTGGTTGATTAGTCTGTGGCATTCTGTTAAACTGTTGCTTATGGCGGTCTCTGTGAGCTTCTCAGCGACATTCAGCCAGCCAGGTATCCTGCCTGCAGTAGATGGAATGTGGCAATGGAACGCTGGCTGCGCGTGTCATAATAGGCTCTGAGCCTTTATATACCTGTGCACAGCAGCAGCCACCTTCAGTCTGCTGCTGGACAGCCAGCAGCAGCAGCAGCAGGAGAGGTATGTAATCAGGAGCCCTCCTGCTAAGGGTAGACAGCTGCTCGTTCCACCCCACCCCCCGCCTTAATTGGTTCTCCTCCCTTCCAACGGTGTTGAGGCGGGTGGGAACAGCAGGGGGTGAAGGTGCTGTGTTTAAAGAGGTGGAGTTATGCAGATCTAAAACGCGTGGATTGCAGCAGCAGCAAGCCGAAAAGTGCAGGCATGTAAGGGATCTAGAGGTTGACAACATGTCTTCTTAACGGGAGTCCAGGAGCTCATCTCCACAAATGGACTTTTTAGGATCCTTGGGTGGCTCCGTAGTTTGAAACCAATTCTGGTTATCGCTTCTCGGCCTTTTGGCTAAGATCAAGTGTAGTATCTGTTCTTATCAGTTTAATATCTGATACGTCCCCTATCTGGGGACCATATATTAAATGGATTTTTAGAACAGGGAGATGGAAAAAGAGCTTGCTCTGTCCACTCCACGCATTGACCTGGTATTGCAGTATCTCCAGGACCGGTGCACCCCTTCTTTAATGCAGTTTCTAAAATCAGAAAGAATTGAATTCAATGTTTTTTGTTCATTTTGCTTGTTTGTCGGATTTTGGGATGGACTCTTTGGCTCTGCTTTTCTTCTCCTCATTG
This sequence comes from Phyllobates terribilis, assembly GCF_046119375.1. NCBI lineage: Eukaryota > Metazoa > Chordata > Amphibia > Anura > Dendrobatidae > Phyllobates > Phyllobates terribilis. The sequence continues at coordinate 33,694 of NW_027369225.1, forward strand.
GATTTTTCATGTTCAAAGTTGCAGAAGCCAGATTACAAGCTCATTTTGGTTCAACTTCAGCAACTGTGCATTGCATTGCCATGTAATGTGATGCAATGCTATCTTTCTAGCTCTCCCTTTCTACTTCCTTTTGGATAAACAGACATATTAGGCAAGCATTTTGGAGCTTTCACCTAAATAACTACAGGTGGTGAGATAAGCTGCACAATATAATTGACCTTTCAGTATATTGTTGCACACACACCATCTATTTAGCAAATGCCCTTGTTATCAACAGCAGCCTTTTAAACTCACCCGAGCTAACAGGTATGTGCGCTGGTTACACTGCTGCGCTTAAAATTTCTTTTTTGGTTTGCTACAATGCCTTTTCTGAAACGTTGTCTCCTTCTGCTGGAACACTGACTTCTTTCATTTAATGCCTGCAGACTATAAAAGAGAACCCAACCCAAAAAGTTTGGTTGATTAGTCTGTGGCATTCTGTTAAACTGTTGCTTATGGCGGTCTCTGTGAGCTTCTCAGCGACATTCAGCCAGCCAGGTATCCTGCCTGCAGTAGATGGAATGTGGCAATGGAACGCTGGCTGCGCGTGTCATAATAGGCTCTGAGCCTTTATATACCTGTGCACAGCAGCAGCCACCTTCAGTCTGCTGCTGGACAGCCAGCAGCAGCAGCAGCAGGAGAGGTATGTAATCAGGAGCCCTCCTGCTAAGGGTAGACAGCTGCTCGTTCCACCCCACCCCCCGCCTTAATTGGTTCTCCTCCCTTCCAACGGTGTTGAGGCGGGTGGGAACAGCAGGGGGTGAAGGTGCTGTGTTTAAAGAGGTGGAGTTATGCAGATCTAAAACGCGTGGATTGCAGCAGCAGCAAGCCGAAAAGTGCAGGCATGTAAGGGATCTAGAGGTTGACAACATGTCTTCTTAACGGGAGTCCAGGAGCTCATCTCCACAAATGGACTTTTTAGGATCCTTGGGTGGCTCCGTAGTTTGAAACCAATTCTGGTTATCGCTTCTCGGCCTTTTGGCTAAGATCAAGTGTAGTATCTGTTCTTATCAGTTTAATATCTGATACGTCCCCTATCTGGGGACCATATATTAAATGGATTTTTAGAACAGGGAGATGGAAAAAGAGCTTGCTCTGTCCACTCCACGCATTGACCTGGTATTGCAGTATCTCCAGGACCGGTGCACCCCTTCTTTAATGCAGTTTCTAAAATCAGAAAGAATTGAATTCAATGTTTTTTGTTCATTTTGCTTGTTTGTCGGATTTTGGGATGGACTCTTTGGCTCTGCTTTTCTTCTCCTCATTGGATTTTTCATGTTCAAAGTTGCAGAAGCCAGATTACAAGCTCATTTTGGTTCAACTTCAGCAACTGTGCATTGCATTGCCATGTAATGTGATGCAATGCTATCTTTCTAGCTCTCCCTTTCTACTTCCTTTTGGATAAACAGACATATTAGGCAAGCATTTTGGAGCTTTCACCTAAATAACTACAGGTGGTGAGATAAGCTGCACAATATAATTGACCTTTCAGTATATTGTTGCACACACACCATCTATTTAGCAAATGCCCTTGTTATCAACAGCAGCCTTTTAAACTCACCCGAGCTAACAGGTATGTGCGCTGGTTACACTGCTGCGCTTAAAATTTCTTTTTTGGTTTGCTACAATGCCTTTTCTGAAACGTTGTCTCCTTCTGCTGGAACACTGACTTCTTTCATTTAATGCCTGCAGACTATAAAAGAGAACCCAACCCAAAAAGTTTGGTTGATTAGTCTGTGGCATTCTGTTAAACTGTTGCTTATGGCGGTCTCTGTGAGCTTCTCAGCGACATTCATCCAGCCAGGTATCCTGCCTGCAGTAGATGGAATGTGGCAATGGAACGCTGGCTGCGCGTGTCATAATAGGCTCTGAGCCTTTATATACCTGTGCACAGCAGCAGCCACCTTCAGTCTGCTGCTGGACAGCCAGCAGCAGCAGCAGCAGGAGAGGTATGTAATCAGGAGCCCTCCTGCTAAGGGTAGACAGCTGCTCGTTCCACCCCACCCCCCGCCTTAATTGGTTCTCCTCCCTTCCAACGGTGTTGAGGCGGGTGGGAACAGCAGGGGGTGAAGGTGCTGTGTTTAAAGAGGTGGAGTTATGCAGATCTAAAACGCGTGGATTGCAGCAGCAGCAAGCCGAAAAGTGCAGGCATGTAAGGGATCTAGAGGTTGACAACATGTCTTCTTAACGGGAGTCCAGGAGCTCATCTCCACAAATGGACTTTTTAGGATCCTTGGGTGGCTCCGTAGTTTGAAACCAATTCTGGTTATCGCTTCTCGGCCTTTTGGCTAAGATCAAGTGTAGTATCTGTTCTTATCAGTTTAATATCTGATACGTCCCCTATCTGGGGACCATATATTAAATGGATTTTTAGAACAGGGAGATGGAAAAAGAGCTTGCTCTGTCCACTCCACGCATTGACCTGGTATTGCAGTATCTCCAGGACCGGTGCACCCCTTCTTTAATGCAGTTTCTAAAATCAGAAAGAATTGAATTCAATGTTTTTTGTTCATTTTGCTTGTTTGTCGGATTTTGGGATGGACTCTTTGGCTCTGCTTTTCTTCTCCTCATTGGATTTTTCATGTTCAAAGTTGCAGAAGCCAGATTACAAGCTCATTTTGGTTCAACTTCAGCAACTGTGCATTGCATTGCCATGTAATGTGATGCAATGCTATCTTTCTAGCTCTCCCTTTCTACTTCCTTTTGGATAAACAGACATATTAGGCAAGCATTTTGGAGCTTTCACCTAAATAACTACAGGTGGTGAGATAAGCTGCACAATATAATTGACCTTTCAGTATATTGTTGCACACACACCATCTATTTAGCAAATGCCCTTGTTATCAACAGCAGCCTTTTAAACTCACCCGAGCTAACAGGTATGTGCGCTGGTTACACTGCTGCGCTTAAAATTTCTTTTTTGGTTTGCTACAATGCCTTTTCTGAAACGTTGTCTCCTTCTGCTGGAACACTGACTTCTTTCATTTAATGCCTGCAGACTATAAAAGAGAACCCAACCCAAAAAGTTTGGTTGATTAGTCTGTGGCATTCTGTTAAACTGTTGCTTATGGCGGTCTCTGTGAGCTTCTCAGCGACATTCAGCCAGCCAGGTATCCTGCCTGCAGTAGATGGAATGTGGCAATGGAACGCTGGCTGCGCGTGTCATAATAGGCTCTGAGCCTTTATATACCTGTGCACAGCAGCAGCCACCTTCAGTCTGCTGCTGGACAGCCAGCAGCAGCAGCAGCAGGAGAGGTATGTAATCAGGAGCCCTCCTGCTAAGGGTAGACAGCTGCTCGTTCCACCCCACCCCCCGCCTTAATTGGTTCTCCTCCCTTCCAACGGTGTTGAGGCGGGTGGGAACAGCAGGGGGTGAAGGTGCTGTGTTTAAAGAGGTGGAGTTATGCAGATCTAAAACGCGTGGATTGCAGCAGCAGCAAGCCGAAAAGTGCAGGCATGTAAGGGATCTAGAGGTTGACAACATGTCTTCTTAACGGGAGTCCAGGAGCTCATCTCCACAAATGGACTTTTTAGGATCCTTGGGTGGCTCCGTAGTTTGAAACCAATTCTGGTTATCGCTTCTCGGCCTTTTGGCTAAGATCAAGTGTAGTATCTGTTCTTATCAGTTTAATATCTGATACGTCCCCTATCTGGGGACCATATATTAAATGGATTTTTAGAACAGGGAGATGGAAAAAGAGCTTGCTCTGTCCACTCCACGCATTGACCTGGTATTGCAGTATCTCCAGGACCGGTGCACCCCTTCTTTAATGCAGTTTCTAAAATCAGAAAGAATTGAATTCAATGTTTTTTGTTCATTTTGCTTGTTTGTCGGATTTTGGGATGGACTCTTTGGCTCTGCTTTTCTTCTCCTCATTGGATTTTTCATGTTCAAAGTTGCAGAAGCCAGATTACAAGCTCATTTTGGTTCAACTTCAGCAACTGTGCATTGCATTGCCATGTAATGTGATGCAATGCTATCTTTCTAGCTCTCCCTTTCTACTTCCTTTTGGATAAACAGACATATTAGGCAAGCATTTTGGAGCTTTCACCTAAATAACTACAGGTGGTGAGATAAGCTGCACAATATAATTGACCTTTCAGTATATTGTTGCACACACACCATCTATTTAGCAAATGCCCTTGTTATCAACAGCAGCCTTTTAAACTCACCCGAGCTAACAGGTATGTGCGCTGGTTACACTGCTGCGCTTAAAATTTCTTTTTTGGTTTGCTACAATGCCTTTTCTGAAACGTTGTCTCCTTCTGCTGGAACACTGACTTCTTTCATTTAATGCCTGCAGACTATAAAAGAGAACCCAACCCAAAAAGTTTGGTTGATTAGTCTGTGGCATTCTGTTAAACTGTTGCTTATGGCGGTCTCTGTGAGCTTCTCAGCGACATTCAGCCAGCCAGGTATCCTGCCTGCAGTAGATGGAATGTGGCAATGGAACGCTGGCTGCGCGTGTCATAATAGGCTCTGAGCCTTTATATACCTGTGCACAGCAGCAGCCACCTTCAGTCTGCTGCTGGACAGCCAGCAGCAGCAGCAGCAGGAGAGGTATGTAATCAGGAGCCCTCCTGCTAAGGGTAGACAGCTGCTCGTTCCACCCCACCCCCCGCCTTAATTGGTTCTCCTCCCTTCCAACGGTGTTGAGGCGGGTGGGAACAGCAGGGGGTGAAGGTGCTGTGTTTAAAGAGGTGGAGTTATGCAGATCTAAAACGCGTGGATTGCAGCAGCAGCAAGCCGAAAAGTGCAGGCATGTAAGGGATCTAGAGGTTGACAACATGTCTTCTTAACGGGAGTCCAGGAGCTCATCTCCACAAATGGACTTTTTAGGATCCTTGGGTGGCTCCGTAGTTTGAAACCAATTCTGGTTATCGCTTCTCGGCCTTTTGGCTAAGATCAAGTGTAGTATCTGTTCTTATCAGTTTAATATCTGATACGTCCCCTATCTGGGGACCATATATTAAATGGATTTTTAGAACAGGGAGATGGAAAAAGAGCTTGCTCTGTCCACTCCACGCATTGACCTGGTATTGCAGTATCTCCAGGACCGGTGCACCCCTTCTTTAATGCAGTTTCTAAAATCAGAAAGAATTGAATTCAATGTTTTTTGTTCATTTTGCTTGTTTGTCGGATTTTGGGATGGACTCTTTGGCTCTGCTTTTCTTCTCCTCATTGGATTTTTCATGTTCAAAGTTGCAGAAGCCAGATTACAAGCTCATTTTGGTTCAACTTCAGCAACTGTGCATTGCATTGCCATGTAATGTGATGCAATGCTATCTTTCTAGCTCTCCCTTTCTACTTCCTTTTGGATAAACAGACATATTAGGCAAGCATTTTGGAGCTTTCACCTAAATAACTACAGGTGGTGAGATAAGCTGCACAATATAATTGACCTTTCAGTATATTGTTGCACACACACCATCTATTTAGCAAATGCCCTTGTTATCAACAGCAGCCTTTTAAACTCACCCGAGCTAACAGGTATGTGCGCTGGTTACACTGCTGCGCTTAAAATTTCTTTTTTGGTTTGCTACAATGCCTTTTCTGAAACGTTGTCTCCTTCTGCTGGAACACTGACTTCTTTCATTTAATGCCTGCAGACTATAAAAGAGAACCCAACCCAAAAAGTTTGGTTGATTAGTCTGTGGCATTCTGTTAAACTGTTGCTTATGGCGGTCTCTGTGAGCTTCTCAGCGACATTCAGCCAGCCAGGTATCCTGCCTGCAGTAGATGGAATGTGGCAATGGAACGCTGGCTGCGCGTGTCATAATAGGCTCTGAGCCTTTATATACCTGTGCACAGCAGCAGCCACCTTCAGTCTGCTGCTGGACAGCCAGCAGCAGCAGCAGCAGGAGAGGTATGTAATCAGGAGCCCTCCTGCTAAGGGTAGACAGCTGCTCGTTCCACCCCACCCCCCGCCTTAATTGGTTCTCCTCCCTTCCAACGGTGTTGAGGCGGGTGGGAACAGCAGGGGGTGAAGGTGCTGTGTTTAAAGAGGTGGAGTTATGCAGATCTAAAACGCGTGGATTGCAGCAGCAGCAAGCCGAAAAGTGCAGGCATGTAAGGGATCTAGAGGTTGACAACATGTCTTCTTAACGGGAGTCCAGGAGCTCATCTCCACAAATGGACTTTTTAGGATCCTTGGGTGGCTCCGTAGTTTGAAACCAATTCTGGTTATCGCTTCTCGGCCTTTTGGCTAAGATCAAGTGTAGTATCTGTTCTTATCAGTTTAATATCTGATACGTCCCCTATCTGGGGACCATATATTAAATGGATTTTTAGAACAGGGAGATGGAAAAAGAGCTTGCTCTGTCCACTCCACGCATTGACCTGGTATTGCAGTATCTCCAGGACCGGTGCACCCCTTCTTTAATGCAGTTTCTAAAATCAGAAAGAATTGAATTCAATGTTTTTTGTTCATTTTGCTTGTTTGTCGGATTTTGGGATGGACTCTTTGGCTCTGCTTTTCTTCTCCTCATTGGATTTTTCATGTTCAAAGTTGCAGAAGCCAGATTACAAGCTCATTTTGGTTCAACTTCAGCAACTGTGCATTGCATTGCCATGTAATGTGATGCAATGCTATCTTTCTAGCTCTCCCTTTCTACTTCCTTTTGGATAAACAGACATATTAGGCAAGCATTTTGGAGCTTTCACCTAAATAACTACAGGTGGTGAGATAAGCTGCACAATATAATTGACCTTTCAGTATATTGTTGCACACACACCATCTATTTAGCAAATGCCCTTGTTATCAACAGCAGCCTTTTAAACTCACCCGAGCTAACAGGTATGTGCGCTGGTTACACTGCTGCGCTTAAAATTTCTTTTTTGGTTTGCTACAATGCCTTTTCTGAAACGTTGTCTCCTTCTGCTGGAACACTGACTTCTTTCATTTAATGCCTGCAGACTATAAAAGAGAACCCAACCCAAAAAGTTTGGTTGATTAGTCTGTGGCATTCTGTTAAACTGTTGCTTATGGCGGTCTCTGTGAGCTTCTCAGCGACATTCAGCCAGCCAGGTATCCTGCCTGCAGTAGATGGAATGTGGCAATGGAACGCTGGCTGCGCGTGTCATAATAGGCTCTGAGCCTTTATATACCTGTGCACAGCAGCAGCCACCTTCAGTCTGCTGCTGGACAGCCAGCAGCAGCAGCAGCAGGAGAGGTATGTAATCAGGAGCCCTCCTGCTAAGGGTAGACAGCTGCTCGTTCCACCCCACCCCCCGCCTTAATTGGTTCTCCTCCCTTCCAACGGTGTTGAGGCGGGTGGGAACAGCAGGGGGTGAAGGTGCTGTGTTTAAAGAGGTGGAGTTATGCAGATCTAAAACGCGTGGATTGCAGCAGCAGCAAGCCGAAAAGTGCAGGCATGTAAGGGATCTAGAGGTTGACAACATGTCTTCTTAACGGGAGTCCAGGAGCTCATCTCCACAAATGGACTTTTTAGGATCCTTGGGTGGCTCCGTAGTTTGAAACCAATTCTGGTTATCGCTTCTCGGCCTTTTGGCTAAGATCAAGTGTAGTATCTGTTCTTATCAGTTTAATATCTGATACGTCCCCTATCTGGGGACCATATATTAAATGGATTTTTAGAACAGGGAGATGGAAAAAGAGCTTGCTCTGTCCACTCCACGCATTGACCTGGTATTGCAGTATCTCCAGGACCGGTGCACCCCTTCTTTAATGCAGTTTCTAAAATCAGAAAGAATTGAATTCAATGTTTTTTGTTCATTTTGCTTGTTTGTCGGATTTTGGGATGGACTCTTTGGCTCTGCTTTTCTTCTCCTCATTGGATTTTTCATGTTCAAAGTTGCAGAAGCCAGATTACAAGCTCATTTTGGTTCAACTTCAGCAACTGTGCATTGCATTGCCATGTAATGTGATGCAATGCTATCTTTCTAGCTCTCCCTTTCTACTTCCTTTTGGATAAACAGACATATTAGGCAAGCATTTTGGAGCTTTCACCTAAATAACTACAGGTGGTGAGATAAGCTGCACAATATAATTGACCTTTCAGTATATTGTTGCACACACACCATCTATTTAGCAAATGCCCTTGTTATCAACAGCAGCCTTTTAAACTCACCCGAGCTAACAGGTATGTGCGCTGGTTACACTGCTGCGCTTAAAATTTCTTTTTTGGTTTGCTACAATGCCTTTTCTGAAACGTTGTCTCCTTCTGCTGGAACACTGACTTCTTTCATTTAATGCCTGCAGACTATAAAAGAGAACCCAACCCAAAAAGTTTGGTTGATTAGTCTGTGGCATTCTGTTAAACTGTTGCTTATGGCGGTCTCTGTGAGCTTCTCAGCGACATTCAGCCAGCCAGGTATCCTGCCTGCAGTAGATGGAATGTGGCAATGGAACGCTGGCTGCGCGTGTCATAATAGGCTCTGAGCCTTTATATACCTGTGCACAGCAGCAGCCACCTTCAGTCTGCTGCTGGACAGCCAGCAGCAGCAGCAGCAGGAGAGGTATGTAATCAGGAGCCCTCCTGCTAAGGGTAGACAGCTGCTCGTTCCACCCCACCCCCCGCCTTAATTGGTTCTCCTCCCTTCCAACGGTGTTGAGGCGGGTGGGAACAGCAGGGGGTGAAGGTGCTGTGTTTAAAGAGGTGGAGTTATGCAGATCTAAAACGCGTGGATTGCAGCAGCAGCAAGCCGAAAAGTGCAGGCATGTAAGGGATCTAGAGGTTGACAACATGTCTTCTTAACGGGAGTCCAGGAGCTCATCTCCACAAATGGACTTTTTAGGATCCTTGGGTGGCTCCGTAGTTTGAAACCAATTCTGGTTATCGCTTCTCGGCCTTTTGGCTAAGATCAAGTGTAGTATCTGTTCTTATCAGTTTAATATCTGATACGTCCCCTATCTGGGGACCATATATTAAATGGATTTTTAGAACAGGGAGATGGAAAAAGAGCTTGCTCTGTCCACTCCACGCATTGACCTGGTATTGCAGTATCTCCAGGACCGGTGCACCCCTTCTTTAATGCAGTTTCTAAAATCAGAAAGAATTGAATTCAATGTTTTTTGTTCATTTTGCTTGTTTGTCGGATTTTGGGATGGACTCTTTGGCTCTGCTTTTCTTCTCCTCATTGGATTTTTCATGTTCAAAGTTGCAGAAGCCAGATTACAAGCTCATTTTGGTTCAACTTCAGCAACTGTGCATTGCATTGCCATGTAATGTGATGCAATGCTATCTTTCTAGCTCTCCCTTTCTACTTCCTTTTGGATAAACAGACATATTAGGCAAGCATTTTGGAGCTTTCACCTAAATAACTACAGGTGGTGAGATAAGCTGCACAATATAATTGACCTTTCAGTATATTGTTGCACACACACCATCTATTTAGCAAATGCCCTTGTTATCAACAGCAGCCTTTTAAACTCACCCGAGCTAACAGGTATGTGCGCTGGTTACACTGCTGCGCTTAAAATTTCTTTTTTGGTTTGCTACAATGCCTTTTCTGAAACGTTGTCTCCTTCTGCTGGAACACTGACTTCTTTCATTTAATGCCTGCAGACTATAAAAGAGAACCCAACCCAAAAAGTTTGGTTGATTAGTCTGTGGCATTCTGTTAAACTGTTGCTTATGGCGGTCTCTGTGAGCTTCTCAGCGACATTCAGCCAGCCAGGTATCCTGCCTGCAGTAGATGGAATGTGGCAATGGAACGCTGGCTGCGCGTGTCATAATAGGCTCTGAGCCTTTATATACCTGTGCACAGCAGCAGCCACCTTCAGTCTGCTGCTGGACAGCCAGCAGCAGCAGCAGCAGGAGAGGTATGTAATCAGGAGCCCTCCTGCTAAGGGTAGACAGCTGCTCGTTCCACCCCACCCCCCGCCTTAATTGGTTCTCCTCCCTTCCAACGGTGTTGAGGCGGGTGGGAACAGCAGGGGGTGAAGGTGCTGTGTTTAAAGAGGTGGAGTTATGCAGATCTAAAACGCGTGGATTGCAGCAGCAGCAAGCCGAAAAGTGCAGGCATGTAAGGGATCTAGAGGTTGACAACATGTCTTCTTAACGGGAGTCCAGGAGCTCATCTCCACAAATGGACTTTTTAGGATCCTTGGGTGGCTCCGTAGTTTGAAACCAATTCTGGTTATCGCTTCTCGGCCTTTTGGCTAAGATCAAGTGTAGTATCTGTTCTTATCAGTTTAATATCTGATACGTCCCCTATCTGGGGACCATATATTAAATGGATTTTTAGAACAGGGAGATGGAAAAAGAGCTTGCTCTGTCCACTCCACGCATTGACCTGGTATTGCAGTATCTCCAGGACCGGTGCACCCCTTCTTTAATGCAGTTTCTAAAATCAGAAAGAATTGAATTCAATGTTTTTTGTTCATTTTGCTTGTTTGTCGGATTTTGGGATGGACTCTTTGGCTCTGCTTTTCTTCTCCTCATTGGATTTTTCATGTTCAAAGTTGCAGAAGCCAGATTACAAGCTCATTTTGGTTCAACTTCAGCAACTGTGCAT
>NW_027369226.1:0-44208 GCF_046119375.1 Phyllobates terribilis
ATTACTGTTTGTGCTTTACAAATATTCATTGATTTTTGCCATTGAAAAACATGTTTTTCATATACCAGAAATGTTTGAAGCTACTGACTGAATGAAAGGAGCTGGCATCTCACTCTCTTTGAATCTTCTTTATCATGCTAGGATTAACAGTAAAAAGCTAAAAATTTCAGAATTGCACCGTGCAATGTGGAGATATTTACTGTTTGTGCATTTACAATATTCATTGATTTTGCCATTGGAAAAACATGTTTTTCATATACCAGAAATGTTTGAAGCTACTGACTGAATGAAAGGAGCTGGCATCTCACTCTCTTTGAATCTTCTTTATCATGCTAGGATTAGCAGGAAAAAGCTAAAAATTTCAGAATGCACCGTGCAATGTGGAGATATTACTGTTTGTGCATTTACAATATTCATTGATTTTTGCCATTGAAAAACATGTTTTTCATATACCAGAAATGTTTTAAGCAATTGAACTGAATGAAAGGAGCTGGCATCTCACTCTCTTTGAATCTTCTTTATCATGCTAGGATTAACAGGAAAAAGCAAAAATTTCAGAATTGCACCGTGCAATGTGGAGATATTACTGTTTGTGCATTTACAATATTCATTGATTTTTGCCATTGAAAAACGTTTTTCATATACCAGAAATGTTTGAAGCTACTGACTGAATGAAAGGAGCTGGCATCTCACTCTCTTTGAATCTTCTTTATCATGCTAGGATTAACAGGAAAAGCTAAAAATTTCAGAATTGCACCGTGCAATGTGGAGATATTACTGTTTGTGCATTTACAATATTCATTGATTTTTGCCATTGAAAAACGTCCAGAAATGTTTGAAGCTACTGACTGAATGAAAGGAGCTGGCATCTCACTCTCTTTGATCTTCTTTATCATGCTAGGATTAGCAGGAAAAAGCTAAAAATTTCAGAATTGCACCGTGCAATGTGGAGATATTACTGTTTGTGCATTTACAATATTCATTGATTTTTGCCATTGAAAAAACATGTTTTTCATATACCAGAAATGTTTGAAGCTACTGACTGAATGAAAGGAGCTGGCATCTCACTCTCTTTGAATCTTCTTTATCATGCTAGGATTAACAGGAAAAAGCTAAAAATTTCAGAATTGCACCGTGCAATGTGGAGATATTACTGTTTGTGCATTTACAATATTCATTGATTTTTGCCATTGAAAAACGTCCAGAAATGTTGAAGCTACTGACTGAATGAAAGGAGCTGGCATCTCACTCTCTTTGAATCTTCTTTATCATGCTAGGATTAGCAGGAAAAAGCTAAAAATTTCAGAATTGCACCGTGCAATGTGGAGATATTACTGTTTGTGCATTTACAATATTCATTGATTTTTGCCATTGAAAAACATGTTTTTCATATACCAGAAATGTTTGAAGCTACTGACTGAATGAAAGGAGCTGGCATCTCACTCTCTTTGAATCTTCTTTATCATGCTAGGATTAACAGGAAAAGCTAAAAATTTCAGAATTGCACCGTGCAATGTGGAGATATTACTGTTTGTGCATTTACAATATTCATTGATTTTTGCCATTGAAAAACATGTTTTTCATATACCAGAAATGTTTGAAGCTACTGACTGAATGAAAGGAGCTGGCATCTCACTCTCTTTGAATCTTCTTTATCATGCTAGGATTAACAGGAAAAAGCAAAAATTTCAGAATTGCACCGTGCAATGTGGAGATATTACTGTTTGTGCATTTACAATATTCATTGATTTTTGCCATTGAAAAACATGTTTTTCATATACCAGAAATGTTTGAAGCTACTGACTGAATGAAAGGAGCTGGCATCTCACTCTCTTTGAATCTTCTTTATCATGCTAGGATTAACAGGAAAAAGCTAAAAATTTCAGAATTGCACCGTGCAATGTGGAGATATTACTGTTTGTGCATTTACAATATTCATTGATTTTTGCCATTGAAAAACATGTTTTTCATATACCAGAAATGTTTGAAGCTACTGACTGAATGAAAGGAGCTGGCATCTCACTCTCTTTGAATCTTCTTTATCATGCTAGGATTAACAGGAAAAAGCTAAAAATTTCAGAATTGCACCGTGCAATGTGGAGATATTACTGTTTGTGCATTTACAATATTCATTGATTTTTGCCATTGAAAAACATGTTTTTCATATACCAGAAATGTTGAAGCTACTGACTGAATGAAAGGAGCTGGCATCTCACTCTCTTTGAATCTTCTTTATCATGCTAGGATTAACAGGAAAAAGCTAAAAATTTCAGAATTGCACCGTGCAATGTGGAGATATTACTGTTTGTGCATTTACAATATTCATTGATTTTTGCCATTGAAAAACATGTTTTTCATATACCAGAAATGTTTGAAGCTACTGACTGAATGAAAGGAGCTGGCATCTCACTCTCTTTGAATCTTCTTTATCATGCTAGGATTAACAGGAAAAAGCTAAAAATTTCAGAATTGCACCGTGCAATGTGGAGATATTACTGTTTGTGCATTTACAATATTCATTGATTTTTGCCATTGAAAAACATGTTTTTCATATACCAGAAATGTTTGAAGCTACTGACTGAATGAAAGGAGCTGGCATCTCACTCTCTTTGAATCTTCTTTATCATGCTAGGATTAACAGGAAAAAGCTAAAAATTTCAGAATTGCACCGTGCAATGTGGAGATATTACTGTTTGTGCATTTACAATATTCATTGATTTTTGCCATTGAAAAACATGTTTTTCATATACCAGAAATGTTTGAAGCTACTGACTGAATGAAAGGAGCTGGCATCTCACTCTCTTTGAATCTTCTTTATCATGCTAGGATTAACAGGAAAAAGCTAAAAATTTCAGAATTGCACCGTGCAATGTGGAGATATTACTGTTTGTGCATTTACAATATTCATTGATTTTTGCCATTGAAAAACATGTTTTTCATATACCAGAAATGTTTGAAGCTACTGACTGAATGAAAGGAGCTGGCATCTCACTCTCTTTGAATCTTCTTTATCATGCTAGGATTAACAGGAAAAAGCTAAAAATTTCAGAATTGCACCGTGCAATGTGGAGATATTACTGTTTGTGCATTTACAATATTCATTGATTTTTGCCATTGAAAAACGTATACCAGAAATGTTTGAAGCTACTGACTGAATGAAAGGAGCTGGCATCTCACTCTCTTTGAATCTTCTTTATCATGCTAGGATTAGCAGGAAAAAGCTAAAAATTTCAGAATTGCACCGTGCAATGTGGAGATATTACTGTTTGTGCATTTACAATATTCATTGATTTTTGCCATTGAAAAACATGTTTTTCATATACCAGAAATGTTTGAAGCTACTGACTGAATGAAAGGAGCTGGCATCTCACTCTCTTTGAATCTTCTTTATCATGCTAGGATTAACAGGAAAAAGCTAAAAATTTCAGAATTGCACCGTGCAATGTGGAGATATTACTGTTTGTGCATTTACAATATTCATTGATTTTTGCCATTGAAAAACATGTTTTTCATATACCAGAAATGTTTGAAGCTACTGACTGAATGAAAGGAGCTGGCATCTCACTCTCTTTGAATCTTCTTTATCATGCTAGGATTAACAGGAAAAAGCTAAAAATTTCAGAATTGCACCGTGCAATGTGGAGATATTACTGTTTGTGCATTTACAATATTCATTGATTTTTGCCATTGAAAAACATGTTTTTCATATACCAGAAATGTTTGAAGCTACTGACTGAATGAAAGGAGCTGGCATCTCACTCTCTTTGAATCTTCTTTATCATGCTAGGATTAACAGGAAAAAGCTAAAAATTTCAGAATTGCACCGTGCAATGTGGAGATATTACTGTTTGTGCATTTACAATATTCATTGATTTTTGCCATTGAAAAACAGTATACCAGAAATGTTTGAAGCTACTGACTGAATGAAAGGAGCTGGCATCTCACTCTCTTTGAATCTTCTTTATCATGCTAGGATTAACAGGAAAAAGCTAAAAATTTCAGAATTGCACCGTGCAATGTGGAGATATTACTGTTTGTGCATTTACAATATTCATTGATTTTTGCCATTGAAAAACATGTTTTTCATATACCAGAAATGTTTGAAGCTACTGACTGAATGAAAGGAGCTGGCATCTCACTCTCTTTGAATCTTCTTTATCATGCTAGGATTAACAGGAAAAAGCTAAAAATTTCAGAATTGCACCGTGCAATGTGGAGATATTACTGTTTGTGCATTTACAATATTCATTGATTTTTGCCATTGAAAAACATGGTTTTCCTAATACCAGAAATGTTTGAAGCTACTGACTGAATGAAAGGAGCTGGCATCTCACTCTCTTTGAATCTTCTTTATCATGCTAGGATTAACAGGAAAAAGCTAAAAATTTCAGAATTGCACCGTGCAATGTGGAGATATTACTGTTTGTGCATTTACAATATTCATTGATTTTTGCCATTGAAAAACGTCCAGAAATGTTTGGAAGCTACTGACTGAATGAAAGGAGCTGGCATCTCACTCTCTTTGAATCTTCTTTATCATGCTAGGATTAACAGGAAAAAGCTAAAAATTTCAGAATTGCACCGTGCAATGTGGAGATATTACTGTTTGTGCATTTACAATATTCATTGATTTTTGCCATTGAAAAACATGTTTTTCATATACCAGAAATGTTTGAAGCTACTGACTGAATGAAAGGAGCTGGCATCTCACTCTCTTTGAATCTTCTTTATCATGCTAGGATTAACAGGAAAAAGCTAAAAATTTCAGAATTGCACCGTGCAATGTGGAGATATTACTGTTTGTGCATTTACAATATTCATTGATTTTTGCCATTGAAAAACGTCCAGAAATGTTTGAAGCTACTGACTGAATGAAAGGAGCTGGCATCTCACTCTCTTTGAATCTTCTTTATCATGCTAGGATTAACAGGAAAAAGCAAAAAATTTCAGAATTGCACCGTGCAATGTGGAGATATTACTGTTTGTGCATTTACAATATTCATTGATTTTTGCCATTGAAAAACATGTTTTTCTATACCAGAAATGTTTGAAGCTACTGACTGAATGAAAGGAGCTGGCATCTCACTCTCTTTGAATCTTCTTTATCATGCTAGGATTAACAGGAAAAAGCTAAAAATTTCAGAATTGCACCGTGCAATGTGGAGATATTACTGTTTGTGCATTTACAATATTCATTGATTTTTGCCATTGAAAAACATGTTTTTCATATACCAGAAATGTTTGAAGCTACTGACTGAATGAAAGGAGCTGGCATCTCACTCTCTTTGAATCTTCTTTATCATGCTAGGATTAACAGGAAAAAGCTAAAAATTTCAGAATTGCACCGTGCAATGTGGAGATATTACTGTTTGTGCATTTACAATATTCATTGATTTTTGCCATTGAAAAACGTCCAGAAATGTTTGAAGCTACTGACTGAATGAAAGGAGCTGGCATCTCACTCTCTTTGAATCTTCTTTATCATGCTAGGATTAACAGGAAAAAGCTAAAAATTTCAGAATTGCACCGTGCAATGTGGAGATATTACTGTTTGTGCATTTACAATATTCATTGATTTTTGCCATTGAAAAACATGTTTTTCATATACCAGAAATGTTTGAAGCTACTGACTGAATGAAAGGAGCTGGCATCTCACTCTCTTTGAATCTTCTTTATCATGCTAGGATTAACAGGAAAAAGCTAAAAATTTCAGAATTGCACCGTGCAATGTGGAGATATTACTGTTTGTGCATTTACAATATTCATTGATTTTTGCCATTGAAAAACGTCCAGAAATGTTTGAAGCTACTGACTGAATGAAAGGAGCTGGCATCTCACTCTCTTTGAATCTTCTTTATCATGCTAGGATTAACAGGAAAAAGCTAAAAATTTCAGAATTGCACCGTGCAATGTGGAGATATTACTGTTTGTGCATTTACAATATTCATTGATTTTTGCCATTGAAAAACGTCCAGAAATGTTTGAAGCTACTGACTGAATGAAAGGAGCTGGCATCTCACTCTCTTTGAATCTTCTTTATCATGCTAGGATTAACAGGAAAAAGCTAAAAATTTCAGAATTGCACCGTGCAATGTGGAGATATTACTGTTTGTGCATTTACAATATTCATTGATTTTTGCCATTGAAAAACATGTTTTTCATATACCAGAAATGTTTGAAGCTACTGACTGAATGAAAGGAGCTGGCATCTCACTCTCTTTGAATCTTCTTTATCATGCTAGGATTAACAGGAAAAAGCTAAAAATTTCAGAATTGCACCGTGCAATGTGGAGATATTACTGTTTGTGCATTTACAATATTCATTGATTTTTGCCATTGAAAAACATGTTTTTGCCATTGAAATACGCCAGAAATGTTTGAAGCTACTGACTGAATGAAAGGAGCTGGCATCTCACTCTCTTTGAATCTTCTTTATCATGCTAGGATTAACAGGAAAAAGCTAAAAAATTTCAGAATTGCACCGTGCAATGTGGAGATATTACTGTTTGTGCATTTACAATATTCATTGATTTTTGCCATTGAAAAACATGTTTTTCATATACCAGAAATGTTTGAAGCTACTGACTGAATGAAAGGAGCTGGCATCTCACTCTCTTTGAATCTTCTTTATCATGCTAGGATTAACAGGAAAAAGCTAAAAATTTCAGAATTGCACCGTGCAATGTGGAGATATTACTGTTTGTGCATTTACAATATTCATTGATTTTTGCCATTGAAAAACGTCCAGAAATGTTTGAAGCTACTGACTGAATGAAAGGAGCTGGCATCTCACTCTCTTTGAATCTTCTTTATCATGCTAGGATTAACAGGAAAAAGCTAAAAATTTCAGAATTGCACCGTGCAATGTGGAGATATTACTGTTTGTGCATTTACAATATTCATTGATTTTTGCCATTGAAAAACATGTTTTTCATATACCAGAAATGTTTGAAGCTACTGACTGAATGAAAGGAGCTGGCATCTCACTCTCTTTGAATCTTCTTTATCATGCTAGGATTAACAGGAAAAAGCTAAAAATTTCAGAATTGCACCGTGCAATGTGGAGATATTACTGTTTGTGCATTTACAATATTCATTGATTTTTGCCATTGAAAAACGTCCAGAAATGTTTGAAGCTACTGACTGAATGAAAGGAGCTGGCATCTCACTCTCTTTGAATCTTCTTTATCATGCTAGGATTAACAGGAAAAAGCTAAAAATTTCAGAATTGCACCGTGCAATGTGGAGATATTACTGTTTGTGCATTTACAATATTCATTGATTTTTGCCATTGAAAAACGTCCAGAAATGTTTGAAGCTACTGACTGAATGAAAGGAGCTGGCATCTCACTCTCTTTGAATCTTCTTTATCATGCTAGGATTAACAGGAAAAAGCTAAAAATTTCAGAATTGCACCGTGCAATGTGGAGATATTACTGTTTGTGCATTTACAATATTCATTGATTTTTGCCATTGAAAAACATGTTTTTCATATACCAGAAATGTTTGAAGCTACTGACTGAATGAAAGGAGCTGGCATCTCACTCTCTTTGAATCTTCTTTATCATGCTAGGATTAACAGGAAAAAGCTAAAAATTTCAGAATTGCACCGTGCAATGTGGAGATATTACTGTTTGTGCATTTACAATATTCATTGATTTTTGCCATTGAAAAACATGTGTTTCTCAAACCAGAAATGTTTGAAGCTACTGACTGAATGAAAGGAGCTGGCATCTCACTCTCTTTGAATCTTCTTTATCATGCTAGGATTAACAGGAAAAAGCAAAAAATTTCAGAATTGCACCGTGCAATGTGGAGATATTACTGTTTGTGCATTTACAATATTCATTGATTTTTGCCATTGAAAAACGTTTTTCATATACCAGAAATGTTTGAAGCTACTGACTGAATGAAAGGAGCTGGCATCTCACTCTCTTTGAATCTTCTTTATCATGCTAGGATTAACAGGAAAAGCAAAAAATTTCAGAATTGCACCGTGCAATGTGGAGATATTACTGTTTGTGCATTTACAATATTCATTGATTTTTGCCATTGAAAAATGGTTTTTCATTTTACCAGAAATGTTTGAAGCTACTGACTGAATGAAAGGAGCTGGCATCTCACTCTCTTTGAATCTTCTTTATCATGCTAGGATTAACAGGAAAAAGCTAAAAATTTCAGAATTGCACCGTGCAATGTGGAGATATTACTGTTTGTGCATTTACAATATTCATTGATTTTTGCCATTGAAAAACATGTTTTTCATATACCAGAAATGTTTGAAGCTACTGACTGAATGAAAGGAGCTGGCATCTCACTCTCTTGAATCTTCTTTATCATGCTAGGATTAACAGGAAAAAGCTAAAAATTTCAGAATTGCACCGTGCAATGTGGAGATATTACTGTTTGTGCATTTACAATATTCATTGATTTTTGCCATTGAAAAACATGTTTTTCATATACCAGAAATGTTTGAAGCTACTGACTGAATGAAAGGAGCTGGCATCTCACTCTCTTTGAATCTTCTTTATCATGCTAGGATTAACAGGAAAAAGCTAAAAATTTCAGAATTGCACCGTGCAATGTGGAGATATTACTGTTTGTGCATTTACAATATTCATTGATTTTTGCCATTGAAAAACGTCCAGAAATGTTTGAAGCTACTGACTGAATGAAAGGAGCTGGCATCTCACTCTCTTTGAATCTTCTTTATCATGCTAGGATTAACAGGAAAAAGCTAAAAAATTTCAGAATTGCACCGTGCAATGTGGAGATATTACTGTTTGTGCATTTACAATATTCATTGATTTTTGCCATTGAAAAACGTCCAGAAATGTTTGAAGCTACTGACTGAATGAAAGGAGCTGGCATCTCACTCTCTTTGAATCTTCTTTATCATGCTAGGATTAACAGGAAAAAGCAAAAAATTTCAGAATTGCACCGTGCAATGTGGAGATATTACTGTTTGTGCATTTACAATATTCATTGATTTTTGCCATTGAAAAACGTTTTCATATACCAGAAATGTTTGAAGCTACTGACT
The DNA here is from genome assembly GCF_046119375.1 of Phyllobates terribilis. NCBI lineage: Eukaryota > Metazoa > Chordata > Amphibia > Anura > Dendrobatidae > Phyllobates > Phyllobates terribilis. The sequence continues at coordinate 9,044 of NW_027369226.1, forward strand.
GAATGAAAGGAGCTGGCATCTCACTCTCTTTGAATCTTCTTTATCATGCTAGGATTAACAGGAAAAAGCTAAAAAATTTCAGAATTGCACCGTGCAATGTGGAGATATTACTGTTTGTGCATTTACAATATTCATTGATTTTTGCCATTGAAAAACGTCCAGAAATGTTTGAAGCTACTGACTGAATGAAAGGAGCTGGCATCTCACTCTCTTTGAATCTTCTTTATCATGCTAGGATTAACAGGAAAAAGCTAAAAATTTCAGAATTGCACCGTGCAATGTGGAGATATTACTGTTTGTGCATTTACAATATTCATTGATTTTTGCCATTGAAAAACATGTTTTTCATATACCAGAAATGTTTGAAGCTACTGACTGAATGAAAGGAGCTGGCATCTCACTCTCTTTGAATCTTCTTTATCATGCTAGGATTAACAGGAAAAAGCTAAAAATTTCAGAATTGCACCGTGCAATGTGGAGATATTACTGTTTGTGCATTTACAATATTCATTGATTTTTGCCATTGAAAAACATGTTTTTCATATACCAGAAATGTTTGAAGCTACTGACTGAATGAAAGGAGCTGGCATCTCACTCTCTTTGAATCTTCTTTATCATGCTAGGATTAACAGGAAAAAGCTAAAAATTTCAGAATTGCACCGTGCAATGTGGAGATATTACTGTTTGTGCATTTACAATATTCATTGATTTTTGCCATTGAAAAACGTCCAGAAATGTTTGAAGCTACTGACTGAATGAAAGGAGCTGGCATCTCACTCTCTTTGAATCTTCTTTATCATGCTAGGATTAACAGGAAAAAGCTAAAAATTTCAGAATTGCACCGTGCAATGTGGAGATATTACTGTTTGTGCATTTACAATATTCATTGATTTTTGCCATTGAAAAACGTCCAGAAATGTTTGAAGCTACTGACTGAATGAAAGGAGCTGGCATCTCACTCTCTTTGAATCTTCTTTATCATGCTAGGATTAACAGGAAAAAGCTAAAAATTTCAGAATTGCACCGTGCAATGTGGAGATATTACTGTTTGTGCATTTACAATATTCATTGATTTTTGCCATTGAAAAACATGTTCCAGAAATGTTTGAAGCTACTGACTGAATGAAAGGAGCTGGCATCTCACTCTCTTTGAATCTTCTTTATCATGCTAGGATTAACAGGAAAAAGCTAAAAATTTCAGAATTGCACCGTGCAATGTGGAGATATTACTGTTTGTGCATTTACAATATTCATTGATTTTTGCCATTGAAAAACATGTTTTTCATATACCAGAAATGTTTGAAGCTACTGACTGAATGAAAGGAGCTGGCATCTCACTCTCTTTGAATCTTCTTTATCATGCTAGGATTAACAGGAAAAAGCTAAAAATTTCAGAATTGCACCGTGCAATGTGGAGATATTACTGTTTGTGCATTTACAATATTCATTGATTTTTGCCATTGAAAAACATGTTTTTCATATACCAGAAATGTTTGAAGCTACTGACTGAATGAAAGGAGCTGGCATCTCACTCTCTTTGAATCTTCTTTATCATGCTAGGATTAACAGGAAAAAGCTAAAAATTTCAGAATTGCACCGTGCAATGTGGAGATATTACTGTTTGTGCATTTACAATATTCATTGATTTTTGCCATTGAAAAACGTCCAGAAATGTTTGAAGCTACTGACTGAATGAAAGGAGCTGGCATCTCACTCTCTTTGAATCTTCTTTATCATGCTAGGATTAACAGGAAAAAGCAAAAAATTTCAGAATTGCACCGTGCAATGTGGAGATATTACTGTTTGTGCATTTACAATATTCATTGATTTTTGCCATTGAAAAACGTCCAGAAATGTTTGAAGCTACTGACTGAATGAAAGGAGCTGGCATCTCACTCTCTTTGAATCTTCTTTATCATGCTAGGATTAACAGGAAAAAGCTAAAAATTTCAGAATTGCACCGTGCAATGTGGAGATATTACTGTTTGTGCATTTACAATATTCATTGATTTTTGCCATTGAAAAACGTCCAGAAATGTTTGAAGCTACTGACTGAATGAAAGGAGCTGGCATCTCACTCTCTTTGAATCTTCTTTATCATGCTAGGATTAACAGGAAAAAGCAAAAAATTTCAGAATTGCACCGTGCAATGTGGAGATATTACTGTTTGTGCATTTACAATATTCATTGATTTTTGCCATTGAAAAACATGGTTTTTCATATACCAGAAATGTTTGAAGCTACTGACTGAATGAAAGGAGCTGGCATCTCACTCTCTTTGAATCTTCTTTATCATGCTAGGATTAACAGGAAAAAGCTAAAAATTTCAGAATTGCACCGTGCAATGTGGAGATATTACTGTTTGTGCATTTACAATATTCATTGATTTTTGCCATTGAAAAACATGTTTTTCATATACCAGAAATGTTTGAAGCTACTGACTGAATGAAAGGAGCTGGCATCTCACTCTCTTTGAATCTTCTTTATCATGCTAGGATTAACAGGAAAAAGCTAAAAAATTTCAGAATTGCACCGTGCAATGTGGAGATATTACTGTTTGTGCATTTACAATATTCATTGATTTTTGCCATTGAAAAACATGTTTTTCATATACCAGAAATGTTTGAAGCTACTGACTGAATGAAAGGAGCTGGCATCTCACTCTCTTTGAATCTTCTTTATCATGCTAGGATTAGCAGGAAAAAGCAAAAAATTTCAGAATTGCACCGTGCAATGTGGAGATATTACTGTTTGTGCATTTACAATATTCATTGATTTTTGCCATTGAAAAACGTCCAGAAATGTTTGAAGCTACTGACTGAATGAAAGGAGCTGGCATCTCACTCTCTTTGAATCTTCTTTATCATGCTAGGATTAACAGGAAAAAGCAAAAAATTTCAGAATTGCACCGTGCAATGTGGAGATATTACTGTTTGTGCATTTACAATATTCATTGATTTTTGCCATTGAAAAACATGTTTTTCATATACCAGAAATGTTTGAAGCTACTGACTGAATGAAAGGAGCTGGCATCTCACTCTCTTTGAATCTTCTTTATCATGCTAGGATTCACAGGAAAAAGCTAAAAATTTCAGAATTGCACCGTGCAATGTGGAGATATTACTGTTTGTGCATTTACAATATTCATTGATTTTTGCCATTGAAAAACGTCCAGAAATGTTTGAAGCTACTGACTGAATGAAAGGAGCTGGCATCTCACTCTCTTTGAATCTTCTTTATCATGCTAGGATTAACAGGAAAAAGCTAAAAATTTCAGAATTGCACCGTGCAATGTGGAGATATTACTGTTTGTGCATTTACAATATTCATTGATTTTTGCCATTGAAAAACATGTTTTTCATATACCAGAAATGTTTGAAGCTACTGACTGAATGAAAGGAGCTGGCATCTCACTCTCTTTGAATCTTCTTTATCATGCTAGGATTAACAGGAAAAAGCTAAAAATTTCAGAATTGCACCGTGCAATGTGGAGATATTACTGTTTGTGCATTTACAATATTCATTGATTTTTGCCATTGAAAAACATGTTTTTCATATACCAGAAATGTTTGAAGCTACTGACTGAATGAAAGGAGCTGGCATCTCACTCTCTTTGAATCTTCTTTATCATGCTAGGATTAACAGGAAAAAGCTAAAAATTTCAGAATTGCACCGTGCAATGTGGAGATATTACTGTTTGTGCATTTACAATATTCATTGATTTTTGCCATTGAAAAACGTCCAGAAATGTTTGAAGCTACTGACTGAATGAAAGGAGCTGGCATCTCACTCTCTTTGAATCTTCTTTATCATGCTAGGATTAACAGGAAAAAGCTAAAAATTTCAGAATTGCACCGTGCAATGTGGAGATATTACTGTTTGTGCATTTACAATATTCATTGATTTTTGCCATTGAAAAACGTCCAGAAATGTTTGAAGCTACTGACTGAATGAAAGGAGCTGGCATCTCACTCTCTTTGAATCTTCTTTATCATGCTAGGATTAACAGGAAAAAGCTAAAAATTTCAGAATTGCACCGTGCAATGTGGAGATATTACTGTTTGTGCATTTACAATATTCATTGATTTTTGCCATTGAAAAACATGTTTTTCATATACCAGAAATGTTTGAAGCTACTGACTGAATGAAAGGAGCTGGCATCTCACTCTCTTTGAATCTTCTTTATCATGCTAGGATTAACAGGAAAAAGCTAAAAATTTCAGAATTGCACCGTGCAATGTGGAGATATTACTGTTTGTGCATTTACAATATTCATTGATTTTTGCCATTGAAAAACATGTTTTTCATATACCAGAAATGTTTGAAGCTACTGACTGAATGAAAGGAGCTGGCATCTCACTCTCTTTGCATCTTCTTTATCATGCTAGGATTAGCAGGAAAAAGCAAAAAATTTCAGAATTGCACCGTGCAATGTGGAGATATTACTATTACTGTTTGTGCATTTACAATATTCATTGATTTTTGCCATTGAAAAACGTCCAGAAATGTTTGAAGCTACTGACTGAATGAAAGGAGCTGGCATCTCACTCTCTTTGAATCTTCTTTATCATGCTAGGATTAACAGGAAAAAGCAAAAAATTTCAGAATTGCACCGTGCAATGTGGAGATATTACTGTTTGTGCATTTACAATATTCATTGATTTTTGCCATTGAAAAACATGTTTTTCATATACCAGAAATGTTTGAAGCTACTGACTGAATGAAAGGAGCTGGCATCTCACTCTCTTTGAATCTTCTTTATCATGCTAGGATTAACAGGAAAAAGCTAAAAATTTCAGAATTGCACCGTGCAATGTGGAGATATTACTGTTTGTGCATTTACAATATTCATTGATTTTTGCCATTGAAAAACGTCCAGAAATGTTTGAAGCTACTGACTGAATGAAAGGAGCTGGCATCTCACTCTCTTTGAATCTTCTTTATCATGCTAGGATTAACAGGAAAAAGCTAAAAATTTCAGAATTGCACCGTGCAATGTGGAGATATTACTGTTTGTGCATTTACAATATTCATTGATTTTTGCCATTGAAAAACATGTTTTTCATATACCAGAAATGTTTGAAGCTACTGACTGAATGAAAGGAGCTGGCATCTCACTCTCTTTGAATCTTCTTTATCATGCTAGGATTAACAGGAAAAAGCTAAAAATTTCAGAATTGCACCGTGCAATGTGGAGATATTACTGTTTGTGCATTTACAATATTCATTGATTTTTGCCATTGAAAAACATGTTTTTCATATACCAGAAATGTTTGAAGCTACTGACTGAATGAAAGGAGCTGGCATCTCACTCTCTTTGAATCTTCTTTATCATGCTAGGATTAACAGGAAAAAGCTAAAAATTTCAGAATTGCACCGTGCAATGTGGAGATATTACTGTTTGTGCATTTACAATATTCATTGATTTTTGCCATTGAAAAACGTTTCCCCAGAAATGTTTGAAGCTACTGACTGAATGAAAGGAGCTGGCATCTCACTCTCTTTGAATCTTCTTTATCATGCTAGGATTAACAGGAAAAAGCTAAAAATTTCAGAATTGCACCGTGCAATGTGGAGATATTACTGTTTGTGCATTTACAATATTCATTGATTTTTGCCATTGAAAAACGTTTTTCATATACCAGAAATGTTTGAAGCTACTGACTGAATGAAAGGAGCTGGCATCTCACTCTCTTTGAATCTTCTTTATCATGCTAGGATTAGCAGGAAAAAGCTAAAAATTTCAGAATTGCACCGTGCAATGTGGAGATATTACTGTTTGTGCATTTACAATATTCATTGATTTTTGCCATTGAAAAACATGTTTTTCATATACCAGAAATGTTTGAAGCTACTGACTGAATGAAAGGAGCTGGCATCTCACTCTCTTTGAATCTTCTTTATCATGCTAGGATTAACAGGAAAAAGCAAAAAATTTCAGAATTGCACCGTGCAATGTGGAGATATTACTGTTTGTGCATTTACAATATTCATTGATTTTTGCCATTGAAAAACATGTTTTTCATATACCAGAAATGTTTGAAGCTACTGACTGAATGAAAGGAGCTGGCATCTCACTCTCTTTGAATCTTCTTTATCATGCTAGGATTAACAGGAAAAAGCTAAAAATTTCAGAATTGCACCGTGCAATGTGGAGATATTACTGTTTGTGCATTTACAATATTCATTGATTTTTGCCATTGAAAAACGTCCAGAAATGTTTGAAGCTACTGACTGAATGAAAGGAGCTGGCATCTCACTCTCTTTGAATCTTCTTTATCATGCTAGGATTAACAGGAAAAAGATAAAAATTTCAGAATTGCACCGTGCAATGTGGAGATATTACTGTTTGTGCATTTACAATATTCATTGATTTTTGCCATTGAAAAACATGTTTTTCATATACCAGAAATGTTTGAAGCTACTGACTGAATGAAAGGAGCTGGCATCTCACTCTCTTTGAATCTTCTTTATCATGCTAGGATTAACAGGAAAAAGCTAAAAATTTCAGAATTGCACCGTGCAATGTGGAGATATTACTGTTTGTGCATTTACAATATTCATTGATTTTTGCCATTGAAAAACGTCCAGAAATGTTTGAAGCTACTGACTGAATGAAAGGAGCTGGCATCTCACTCTCTTTGAATCTTCTTTATCATGCTAGGATTAACAGGAAAAAGCTAAAAATTTCAGAATTGCACCGTGCAATGTGGAGATATTACTGTTTGTGCATTTACAATATTCATTGATTTTTGCCATTGAAAAACGTCCAGAAATGTTTGAAGCTACTGACTGAATGAAAGGAGCTGGCATCTCACTCTCTTTGAATCTTCTTTATCATGCTAGGATTAACAGGAAAAAGCAAAAAATTTCAGAATTGCACCGTGCAATGTGGAGATATTACTGTTTGTGCATTTACAATATTCATTGATTTTTGCCATTGAAAAACATGTTTTTCATATACCAGAAATGTTTGAAGCTACTGACTGAATGAAAGGAGCTGGCATCTCACTCTCTTTGAATCTTCTTTATCATGCTAGGATTAACAGGAAAAAGCTAAAAATTTCAGAATTGCACCGTGCAATGTGGAGATATTACTGTTTGTGCATTTACAATATTCATTGATTTTTGCCATTGAAAAACGTCCAGAAATGTTTGAAGCTACTGACTGAATGAAAGGAGCTGGCATCTCACTCTCTTTGAATCTTCTTTATCATGCTAGGATTAACAGGAAAAAGCAAAAAATTTCAGAATTGCACCGTGCAATGTGGAGATATTACTGTTTGTGCATTTACAATATTCATTGATTTTTGCCATTGAAAAACGTCCAGAAATGTTTGAAGCTACTGACTGAATGAAAGGAGCTGGCATCTCACTCTCTTTGAATCTTCTTTATCATGCTAGGATTAACAGGAAAAAGCAAAAAATTTCAGAATTGCACCGTGCAATGTGGAGATATTACTGTTTGTGCATTTACAATATTCATTGATTTTTGCCATTGAAAAACATGTTTTTCATATACCAGAAATGTTTGAAGCTACTTACTGAATGAAAGGAGCTGGCATCTCACGCTCTTTGAATCTTCTTTATCATGCTAGGATTAACAGGAAAAAGCTAAAAATTTCAGAATTGCACCGTGCAATGTGGAGATATTACTGTTTGTGCATTTACAATATTCATTGATTTTTGCCATTGAAAAACGTCCAGAAATGTTTGAAGCTACTGACTGAATGAAAGGAGCTGGCATCTCACTCTCTTTGAATCTTCTTTATCATGCTAGGATTAACAGGAAAAAGCTAAAAATTTCAGAATTGCACCGTGCAATGTGGAGATATTACTGTTTGTGCATTTACAATATTCATTGATTTTTGCCATTGAAAAACATGTTTTTCATATACCAGAAATGTTTGAAGCTACTGACTGAATGAAAGGAGCTGGCATCTCACTCTCTTTGAATCTTCTTTATCATGCTAGGATTAACAGGAAAAAGCTAAAAATTTCAGAATTGCACCGTGCAATGTGGAGATATTACTGTTTGTGCATTTACAATATTCATTGATTTTTGCCATTGAAAAACGTCCAGAAATGTTTGAAGCTACTGACTGAATGAAAGGAGCTGGCATCTCACTCTCTTTGAATCTTCTTTATCATGCTAGGATTAACAGGAAAAAGCAAAAAATTTCAGAATTGCACCGTGCAATGTGGAGATATTACTGTTTGTGCATTTACAATATTCATTGATTTTTGCCATTGAAAAACGTCCAGAAATGTTTGAAGCTACTGACTGAATGAAAGGAGCTGGCATCTCACTCTCTTTGAATCTTCTTTATCATGCTAGGATTAACAGGAAAAAGCTAAAAATTTCAGAATTGCACCGTGCAATGTGGAGATATTACTGTTTGTGCATTTACAATATTCATTGATTTTTGCCATTGAAAAACGTCCAGAAATGTTTGAAGCTACTGACTGAATGAAAGGAGCTGGCATCTCACTCTCTTTGAATCTTCTTTATCATGCTAGGATTAACAGGAAAAAGCTAAAAATTTCAGAATTGCACCGTGCAATGTGGAGATATTACTGTTTGTGCATTTACAATATTCATTGATTTTTGCCATTGAAAAACCTCCAGAAATGTTTGAAGCTACTGACTGAATGAAAGGAGCTGGCATCTCACTCTCTTTGAATCTTCTTTATCATGCTAGGATTAACAGGAAAAAGCTAAAAATTTCCGAATTGCACCGTGCAATGTGGAGATATTACTGTTTGTGCATTTACAATATTCATTGATTTTTGCCATTGAAAAACATGTTTTTCATATACCAGAAATGTTTGAAGCTACTGACTGAATGAAAGGAGCTGGCATCTCACTCTCTTTGAATCTTCTTTATCATGCTAGGATTAACAGGAAAAAGCAAAAAATTTCAGAATTGCACCGTGCAATGTGGAGATATTACTGTTTGTGCATTTACAATATTCATTGATTTTTGCCATTGAAAAACATGTTTTTCATATACCAGAAATGTTTGAAGCTACTGACTGAATGAAAGGAGCTGGCATCTCACTCTCTTTGAATCTTCTTTATCATGCTAGGATTAACAGGAAAAAGCTAAAAATTTCAGAATTGCACCGTGCAATGTGGAGATATTACTGTTTGTGCATTTACAATATTCATTGATTTTTGCCATTGAAAAACGTCCAGAAATGTTTGAAGCTACTGACTGAATGAAAGGAGCTGGCATCTCACTCTCTTTGAATCTTCTTTATCATGCTAGGATTAACAGGAAAAAGCAAAAAATTTCAGAATTGCACCGTGCAATGTGGAGATATTACTGTTTGTGCATTTACAATATTCATTGATTTTTGCCATTGAAAAACGTCCAGAAATGTTTGAAGCTACTGACTGAATGAAAGGAGCTGGCATCTCACTCTCTTTGAATCTTCTTTATCATGCTAGGATTAACAGGAAAAAGCTAAAAATTTCAGAATTGCACCGTGCAATGTGGAGATATTACTGTTTGTGCATTTACAATATTCATTGATTTTTGCCATTGAAAAACATGTTTTTCATATACCAGAAATGTTTGAAGCTACTGACTGAATGAAAGGAGCTGGCATCTCACTCTCTTTGAATCTTCTTTATCATGCTAGGATTAACAGGAAAAAGCTAAAAATTTCAGAATTGCACCGTGCAATGTGGAGATATTACTGTTTGTGCATTTACAATATTCATTGATTTTTGCCATTGAAAAACATGTTTTTCATATACCAGAAATGTTTGAAGCTACTGACTGAATGAAAGGAGCTGGCATCTCACTCTCTTTGAATCTTCTTTATCATGCTAGGATTAACAGGAAAAAGCTAAAAATTTCAGAATTGCACCGTGCAATGTGGAGATATTACTGTTTGTGCATTTACAATATTCATTGATTTTTGCCATTGAAAAACATGTTTTTCATATACCAGAAATGTTTGAAGCTACTGACTGAATGAAAGGAGCTGGCATCTCACTCTCTTTGAATCTTCTTTATCATGCTAGGATTAACAGGAAAAAGCTAAAAATTTCAGAATTGCACCGTGCAATGTGGAGATATTACTGTTTGTGCATTTACAATATTCATTGATTTTTGCCATTGAAAAACGTCCAGAAATGTTTGAAGCTACTGACTGAATGAAAGGAGCTGGCATCTCACTCTCTTTGAATCTTCTTTATCATGCTAGGATTAACAGGAAAAAGCAAAAAATTTCAGAATTGCACCGTGCAATGTGGAGATATTACTGTTTGTGCATTTACAATATTCATTGATTTTTGCCATTGAAAAACGTCCAGAAATGTTTGAAGCTACTGACTGAATGAAAGGAGCTGGCATCTCACTCTCTTTGAATCTTCTTTATCATGCTAGGATTAACAGGAAAAAGCTAAAAATTTCAGAATTGCACCGTGCAATGTGGAGATATTACTGTTTGTGCATTTACAATATTCATTGATTTTTGCCATTGAAAAACGTCCAGAAATGTTTGAAGCTACTGACTGAATGAAAGGAGCTGGCATCTCACTCTCTTTGAATCTTCTTTATCATGCTAGGATTAACAGGAAAAAGCAAAAAATTTCAGAATTGCACCGTGCAATGTGGAGATATTACTGTTTGTGCATTTACAATATTCATTGATTTTTGCCATTGAAAAACGTCCAGAAATGTTTGAAGCTACTGACTGAATGAAAGGAGCTGGCATCTCACTCTCTTTGAATCTTCTTTATCATGCTAGGATTAACAGGAAAAAGCTAAAAATTTCAGAATTGCACCGTGCAATGTGGAGATATTACTGTTTGTGCATTTACAATATTCATTGATTTTTGCCATTGAAAAACATGTTTTTCATATACCAGAAATGTTTGAAGCTACTGACTGAATGAAAGGAGCTGGCATCTCACTCTCTTTGAATCTTCTTTATCATGCTAGGATTAACAGGAAAAAGCTAAAAATTTCAGAATTGCACCGTGCAATGTGGAGATATTACTGTTTGTGCATTTACAATATTCATTGATTTTTGCCATTGAAAAACATGTTTTTCATATACCAGAAATGTTTGAAGCTACTGACTGAATGAAAGGAGCTGGCATCTCACTCTCTTTGAATCTTCTTTATCATGCTAGGATTAGCAGGAAAAAGCAAAAAATTTCAGAATTGCACCGTGCAATGTGGAGATATTACTGTTTGTGCATTTACAATATTCATTGATTTTTGCCATTGAAAAACGTCCAGAAATGTTTGAAGCTACTGACTGAATGAAAGGAGCTGGCATCTCACTCTCTTTGAATCTTCTTTATCATGCTAGGATTAACAGGAAAAAGCAAAAAATTTCAGAATTGCACCGTGCAATGTGGAGATATTACTGTTTGTGCATTTACAATATTCATTGATTTTTGCCATTGAAAAACATGTTTTTCATATACCAGAAATGTTTGAAGCTACTGACTGAATGAAAGGAGCTGGCATCTCACTCTCTTTGTATCTTCTTTATCATGCTAGGATTAGCAGGAAAAAGCAAAAAATTTCAGAATTGCACCGTGCAATGTGGAGATATTACTGTTTGTGCATTTACAATATTCATTGATTTTTGCCATTGAAAAACGTCCAGAAATGTTTGAAGCTACTGACTGAATGAAAGGAGCTGGCATCTCACTCTCTTTGAATCTTCTTTATCATGCTAGGATTAACAGGAAAAAGCTAAAAATTTCAGAATTGCACCGTGCAATGTGGAGATATTACTGTTTGTGCATTTACAATATTCATTGATTTTTGCCATTGAAAAACATGTTTTTCATATACCAGAAATGTTTGAAGCTACTGACTGAATGAAAGGAGCTGGCATCTCACTCTCTTTGAATCTTCTTTATCATGCTAGGATTAACAGGAAAAAGCAAAAAATTTCAGAATTGCACCGTGCAATGTGGAGATATTACTGTTTGTGCATTTACAATATTCATTGATTTTTGCCATTGAAAAACGTCCAGAAATGTTTGAAGCTACTGACTGAATGAAAGGAGCTGGCATCTCACTCTCTTTGAATCTTCTTTATCATGCTAGGATTAGCAGGAAAAAGCAAAAAATTTCAGAATTGCACCGTGCAATGTGGAGATATTACTGTTTGTGCATTTACAATATTCATTGATTTTTGCCATTGAAAAACATGTTTTTCATATACCAGAAATGTTTGAAGCTACTGACTGAATGAAAGGAGCTGGCATCTCACTCTCTTTGAATCTTCTTTATCATGCTAGGATTAACAGGAAAAAGCAAAAAATTTCAGAATTGCACCGTGCAATGTGGAGATATTACTGTTTGTGCATTTACAATATTCATTGATTTTTGCCATTGAAAAACATGTTTTTCATATACCAGAAATGTTTGAAGCTACTGACTGAATGAAAGGAGCTGGCATCTCACTCTCTTTGAATCTTCTTTATCATGCTAGGATTAACAGGAAAAAGCTAAAAATTTCAGAATTGCACCGTGCAATGTGGAGATATTACTGTTTGTGCATTTACAATATTCATTGATTTTTGCCATTGAAAAACATGTTTTTCATATACCAGAAATGTTTGAAGCTACTGACTGAATGAAAGGAGCTGGCATCTCACTCTCTTTGAATCTTCTTTATCATGCTAGGATTAGCAGGAAAAAGCTAAAAATTTCAGAATTGCACCGTGCAATGTGGAGATATTACTGTTTGTGCATTTACAATATTCATTGATTTTTGCCATTGAAAAACATGTTTTTCATATACCAGAAATGTTTGAAGCTACTGACTGAATGAAAGGAGCTGGCATCTCACTCTCTTTGAATCTTCTTTATCATGCTAGGATTAACAGGAAAAAGCAAAAAATTTCAGAATTGCACCGTGCAATGTGGAGATATTACTGTTTGTGCATTTACAATATTCATTGATTTTTGCCATTGAAAAACATGTTTTTCATATACCAGAAATGTTTGAAGCTACTGACTGAATGAAAGGAGCTGGCATCTCACTCTCTTTGAATCTTCTTTATCATGCTAGGATTAACAGGAAAAAGCTAAAAATTTCAGAATTGCACCGTGCAATGTGGAGATATTACTGTTTGTGCATTTACAATATTCATTGATTTTTGCCATTGAAAAACGTCCAGAAATGTTTGAAGCTACTGACTGAATGAAAGGAGCTGGCATCTCACTCTCTTTGAATCTTCTTTATCATGCTAGGATTAACAGGAAAAAGCAAAAAATTTCAGAATTGCACCGTGCAATGTGGAGATATTACTGTTTGTGCATTTACAATATTCATTGATTTTTGCCATTGAAAAACGTCCAGAAATGTTTGAAGCTACTGACTGAATGAAAGGAGCTGGCATCTCACTCTCTTTGAATCTTCTTTATCATGCTAGGATTAACAGGAAAAAGCTAAAAATTTCAGAATTGCACCGTGCAATGTGGAGATATTACTGTTTGTGCATTTACAATATTCATTGATTTTTGCCATTGAAAAACGTCCAGAAATGTTTGAAGCTACTGACTGAATGAAAGGAGCTGGCATCTCACTCTCTTTGAATCTTCTTTATCATGCTAGGATTAACAGGAAAAAGCAAAAAATTTCAGAATTGCACCGTGCAATGTGGAGATATTACTGTTTGTGCATTTACAATATTCATTGATTTTTGCCATTGAAAAACGTCCAGAAATGTTTGAAGCTACTGACTGAATGAAAGGAGCTGGCATCTCACTCTCTTTGAATCTTCTTTATCATGCTAGGATTAACAGGAAAAAGCTAAAAATTTCAGAATTGCACCGTGCAATGTGGAGATATTACTGTTTGTGCATTTACAATATTCATTGATTTTTGCCATTGAAAAACATGTTTTTCATATACCAGAAATGTTTGAAGCTACTGACTGAATGAAAGGAGCTGGCATCTCACTCTCTTTGAATCTTCTTTATCATGCTAGGATTAACAGGAAAAAGCTAAAAATTTCAGAATTGCACCGTGCAATGTGGAGATATTACTGTTTGTGCATTTACAATATTCATTGATTTTTGCCATTGAAAAACATGTTTTTCATATACCAGAAATGTTTGAAGCTACTGACTGAATGAAAGGAGCTGGCATCTCACTCTCTTTGAATCTTCTTTATCATGCTAGGATTAGCAGGAAAAAGCAAAAAATTTCAGAATTGCACCGTGCAATGTGGAGATATTACTGTTTGTGCATTTACAATATTCATTGATTTTTGCCATTGAAAAACGTCCAGAAATGTTTGAAGCTACTGACTGAATGAAAGGAGCTCGCATCTCACTCTCTTTGAATCTTCTTTATCATGCTAGGATTAACAGGAAAAAGCAAAAAATTTCAGAATTGCACCGTGCAATGTGGAGATATTACTGTTTGTGCATTTACAATATTCATTGATTTTTGCCATTGAAAAACATGTTTTTCATATACCAGAAATGTTTGAAGCTACTGACTGAATGAAAGGAGCTGGCATCTCACTCTCTTTGAATCTTCTTTATCATGCTAGGATTAGCAGGAAAAAGCAAAAAATTTCAGAATTGCACCGTGCAATGTGGAGATATTACTGTTTGTGCATTTACAATATTCATTGATTTTTGCCATTGAAAAACGTCCAGAAATGTTTGAAGCTACTGACTGAATGAAAGGAGCTGGCATCTCACTCTCTTTGAATCTTCTTTATCATGCTAGGATTAACAGGAAAAAGCTAAAAATTTCAGAATTGCACCGTGCAATGTGGAGATATTACTGTTTGTGCATTTACAATATTCATTGATTTTTGCCATTGAAAAACATGTTTTTCATATACCAGAAATGTTTGAAGCTACTGACTGAATGAAAGGAGCTGGCATCTCACTCTCTTTGAATCTTCTTTATCATGCTAGGATTAACAGGAAAAAGCAAAAAATTTCAGAATTGCACCGTGCAATGTGGAGATATTACTGTTTGTGCATTTACAATATTCATTGATTTTTGCCATTGAAAAACGTCCAGAAATGTTTGAAGCTACTGACTGAATGAAAGGAGCTGGCATCTCACTCTCTTTGAATCTTCTTTATCATGCTAGGATTAACAGGAAAAAGCTAAAAATTTCAGAATTGCACCGTGCAATGTGGAGATATTACTGTTTGTGCATTTACAATATTCATTGATTTTTGCCATTGAAAAACATGTTTTTCATATACCAGAAATGTTTGAAGCTACTGACTGAATGAAAGGAGCTGGCATCTCACTCTCTTTGAATCTTCTTTATCATGCTAGGATTAGCAGGAAAAAGCTAAAAATTTCAGAATTGCACCGTGCAATGTGGAGATATTACTGTTTGTGCATTTACAATATTCATTGATTTTTGCCATTGAAAAACATGTTTTTCATATACCAGAAATGTTTGAAGCTACTGACTGAATGAAAGGAGCTGGCATCTCACTCTCTTTGAATCTTCTTTATCATGCTAGGATTAACAGGAAAAAGCAAAAAATTTCAGAATTGCACCGTGCAATGTGGAGATATTACTGTTTGTGCATTTACAATATTCATTGATTTTTGCCATTGAAAAACATGTTTTTCATATACCAGAAATGTTTGAAGCTACTGACTGAATGAAAGGAGCTGGCATCTCACTCTCTTTGAATCTTCTTTATCATGCTAGGATTAACAGGAAAAAGCTAAAAATTTCAGAATTGCACCGTGCAATGTGGAGATATTACTGTTTGTGCATTTACAATATTCATTGATTTTTGCCATTGAAAAACGTCCAGAAATGTTTGAAGCTACTGACTGAATGAAAGGAGCTGGCATCTCACTCTCTTTGAATCTTCTTTATCATGCTAGGATTAGCAGGAAAAAGCTAAAAATTTCAGAATTGCACCGTGCAATGTGGAGATATTACTGTTTGTGCATTTACAATATTCATTGATTTTTGCCATTGAAAAACATGTTTTTCATATACCAGAAATGTTTGAAGCTACTGACTGAATGAAAGGAGCTGGCATCTCACTCTCTTTGAATCTTCTTTATCATGCTAGGATTAACAGGAAAAAGCTAAAAATTTCAGAATTGCACCGTGCAATGTGGAGATATTACTGTTTGTGCATTTACAATATTCATTGATTTTTGCCATTGAAAAACGAAAACGTCCCAAAGAAATGTTTGAAGCTAACTACTGACTGAATAGAAGGAGCTGGCATCTCACTCACTTCTGAATCTTCTTTATCAGTGCTAGGATAACAGGAAAAGCTAAATATTTCAGAATTGCACCGTGCAATGTGGAGATATTACTGTTTGTGCATTTACAATATTCACTGATTTTGCCATAACAGATAACCAGAAATGTTTGAAGCTACTGACTGAATGAAAGGACTGGCATCTCACTCTCTTTGAATCTTCTTTATCAGGCTAGATTACAGGAAAAGCAAAAATTTCAGAATTGCACCGTGCAATGTGGAGATATTACTGTTTGTTTATTTGCCAGAGAAGAAAACGTCCAGAAATGTTTGAAGCTACTGACTGAATGAAAGGAGCTGGCATCTCACTCTCTTTGAATCTTCTTTATCATGCTAGGATTAACAGGAAAAAGCTAAAAATTTCAGAATTGCACCGTGCAATGTGGAGATATTACTGTTTGTGCATTTACAATATTCATTGATTTTTGCCATTGAAAAACATGTTTTTCATATACCAGAAATGTTTGAAGCTACTGACTGAATGAAAGGAGCTGGCATCTCACTCTCTTTGAATCTTCTTTATCATGCTAGGATTAGCAGGAAAAAGCAAAAATTTCAGAATTGCACCGTGCAATGTGGAGATATTACTGTTTGTGCATTTACAATATTCATTGATTTTTGCCATTGAAAACGTCCAGAAATGTTTGAAGCTACTGACTGAATGAAAGGAGCTGGCATCTCACTCTCTTTGAATCTTCTTTATCATGCTAGGATTAACAGGAAAAAGCTAAAAATTTCAGAATTGCACCGTGCAATGTGGAGATATTACTGTTTGTGCATTTACAATATTCATTGATTTTTGCCATTGAAAAACATGTTTTTCATATACCAGAAATGTTTGAAGCTACTGACTGAATGAAAGGAGCTGGCATCTCACTCTCTTTGAATCTTCTTTATCATGCTAGGATTAACAGGAAAAAGCAAAAAATTTCAGAATTGCACCGTGCAATGTGGAGATATTACTGTTTGTGCATTTACAATATTCATTGATTTTTGCCATTGAAAAACGTCCAGAAATGTTTGAAGCTACTGACTGAATGAAAGGAGCTGGCATCTCACTCTCTTTGAATCTTCTTTATCATGCTAGGATTAACAGGAAAAAGCAAAAAATTTCAGAATTGCACCGTGCAATGTGGAGATATTACTGTTTGTGCATTTACAATATTCATTGATTTTTGCCATTGAAAAACATGTTTTTCATATACCAGAAATGTTTGAAGCTACTGACTGAATGAAAGGAGCTGGCATCTCACTCTCTTTGAATCTTCTTTATCATGCTAGGATTAACAGGAAAAAGCTAAAAATTTCAGAATTGCACCGTGCAATGTGGAGATATTACTGTTTGTGCATTTACAATATTCATTGATTTTTGCCATTGAAAAACTGTTTACAACCAGAAATGTTTGAAGCTACTGACTGAATGAAAGGAGCTGGCATCTCACTCTCTTTGAATCTTCTTTATCATGCTAGGATTAACAGGAAAAAGCTAAAATTTCAGAATTGCACCGTGCAATGTGGAGATATTACTGTTTGTGCATTTACAATATTCATTGATTTTTGCCATTGAAAAACATGTTTTTCATATACCAGAAATGTTTGAAGCTACTGACTGAATGAAAGGAGCTGGCATCTCACTCTCTTTGAATCTTCTTTATCATGCTAGGATTAACAGGAAAAAGCTAAAAATTTCAGAATTGCACCGTGCAATGTGGAGATATTACTGTTTGTGCATTTACAATATTCATTGATTTTTGCCATTGAAAAACGTCCAGAAATGTTTGAAGCTACTGACTGAATGAAAGGAGCTGGCATCTCACTCTCTTGAATCTTCTTTATCATGCTAGGATTAACAGGAAAAAGCTAAAAATTTCAGGAATTGCACCGTGCAATGTGGAGATATTACTGTTTGTGCATTTACAATATTCATTGATTTTTGCCATTGAAAAACATGTTTTTCATATACCAGAAATGTTTGAAGCTACTGACTGAATGAAAGGAGCTGGCATCTCACTCTCTTTGAATCTTCTTTATCATGCTAGGATTAACAGGAAAAAGCTAAAAATTTCAGAATTGCACCGTGCAATGTGGAGATATTACTGTTTGTGCATTTACAATATTCATTGATTTTTGCCATTGAAAAACATGTTTTTCATATACCAGAATGTTTGAAGCTACTGACTGAATGAAAGGAGCTGGCATCTCACTCTCTTTGAATCTTCTTTATCATGCTAGGATTAACAGGAAAAAGCTAAAAATTTCAGAATTGCACCGTGCAATGTGGAGATATTACTGTTTGTGCATTTACAATATTCATTGATTTTTGCCATTGAAAAACATGTTTTTCATATACCAGAAATGTTTGAAGCTACTGACTGAATGAAAGGAGCTGGCATCTCACTCTCTTTGAATCTTCTTTATCATGCTAGGATTAACAGGAAAAAGCTAAAAATTTCAGAATTGCACCGTGCAATGTGGAGATATTACTGTTTGTGCATTTACAATATTCATTGATTTTTGCCATTGAAAAACATGTTTTTCATATACCAGAAATGTTTGAAGCTACTGACTGAATGAAAGGAGCTGGCATCTCACTCTCTTTGAATCTTCTTTATCATGCTAGGATTAACAGGAAAAAGCTAAAAATTTCAGAATTGCACCGTGCAATGTGGAGATATTACTGTTTGTGCATTTACAATATTCATTGATTTTTGCCATTGAAAAATAACGTTCTATATCAGAAATGTTTGAAGCTACTGACTGAATGAAAGGAGCTGGCATCTCACTCTCTTTGAATCTTCTTTATCATGCTAGGATTAACAGGAAAAAGCAAAAAATTTCAGAATTGCACCGTGCAATGTGGAGATATTACTGTTTGTGCATTTACAATATTCATTGATTTTTGCCATTGAAAAACGTCCAGAAATGTTTGAAGCTACTGACTGAATGAAAGGAGCTGGCATCTCACTCTCTTTGAATCTTCTTTATCATGCTAGGATTAACAGGAAAAAGCTAAAAATTTCAGAATTGCACCGTGCAATGTGGAGATATTACTGTTTGTGCATTTACAATATTCATTGATTTTTGCCATTGAAAAACATGTTTTCATAACCAGAAATGTTTGAAGCTACTGACTGAATGAAAGGAGCTGGCATCTCACTCTCTTTGAATCTTCTTTATCATGCTAGGATTAACAGGAAAAAGCTAAAAATTTCAGAATTGCACCGTGCAATGTGGAGATATTACTGTTTGTGCATTTACAATATTCATTGATTTTTGCCATTGAAAAACATGTTCCAGAAATGTTTGAAGCTACTGACTGAATGAAAGGAGCTGGCATCTCACTCTCTTTGAATCTTCTTTATCATGCTAGGATTAACAGGAAAAAGCTAAAAATTTCAGAATTGCACCGTGCAATGTGGAGATATTACTGTTTGTGCATTTACAATATTCATTGATTTTTGCCATTGAAAAACATGTTTTTCATATACCAGAAATGTTTGAAGCTACTGACTGAATGAAAGGAGCTGGCATCTCACTCTCTTTGAATCTTCTTTATCATGCTAGGATTAACAGGAAAAAGCTAAAAATTTCAGAATTGCACCGTGCAATGTGGAGATATTACTGTTTGTGCATTTACAATATTCATTGATTTTTGCCATTGAAAAACATGTTTTTCATATACCAGAAATGTTTGAAGCTACTGACTGAATGAAAGGAGCTGGCATCTCACTCTCTTTGAATCTTCTTTATCATGCTAGGATTAGCAGGAAAAAGCAAAAAATTTCAGAATTGCACCGTGCAATGTGGAGATATTACTGTTTGTGCATTTACAATATTCATTGATTTTTGCCATTGAAAAACGTCCAGAAATGTTTGAAGCTACTGACTGAATGAAAGGAGCTGGCATCTCACTCTCTTTGAATCTTCTTTATCATGCTAGGATTAACAGGAAAAAGCAAAAATTTCAGAATTGCACCGTGCAATGTGGAGATATTACTGTTTGTGCATTTACAATATTCATTGATTTTTGCCATTGAAAAACATGTTTTTCATATACCAGAAATGTTTGAAGCTACTGACTGAATGAAAGGAGCTGGCATCTCACTCTCTTTGAATCTTCTTTATCATGCTAGGATTAACAGGAAAAAGCAAAAAATTTCAGAATTGCACCGTGCAATGTGGAGATATTACTGTTTGTGCATTTACAATATTCATTGATTTTTGCCATTGAAAAACGTCCAGAAATGTTTGAAGCTACTGACTGAATGAAAGGAGCTGGCATCTCACTCTCTTTGAATCTTCTTTATCATGCTAGGATTAACAGGAAAAAGCTAAAAATTTCAGAATTGCACCGTGCAATGTGGAGATATTACTGTTTGTGCATTTACAATATTCATTGATTTTTGCCATTGAAAAACATGTTTTTCATATACCAGAAATGTTTGAAGCTACTGACTGAATGAAAGGAGCTGGCATCTCACTCTCTTTGAATCTTCTTTATCATGCTAGGATTAACAGGAAAAAGCAAAAAATTTCAGAATTGCACCGTGCAATGTGGAGATATTACTGTTTGTGCATTTACAATATTCATTGATTTTTGCCATTGAAAAACATGTTTTTCATATACCAGAAATGTTTGAAGCTACTGACTGAATGAAAGGAGCTGGCATCTCACTCTCTTTGAATCTTCTTTATCATGCTAGGATTAGCAGGAAAAAGCAAAAAATTTCAGAATTGCACCGTGCAATGTGGAGATATTACTGTTTGTGCATTTACAATATTCATTGATTTTTGCCATTGAAAAACATGTTTTTCATATACCAGAAATGTTTGAAGCTACTGACTGAATGAAAGGAGCTGGCATCTCACTCTCTTTGAATCTTCTTTATCATGCTAGGATTAACAGGAAAAAGCAAAAAATTTCAGAATTGCACCGTGCAATGTGGAGATATTACTGTTTGTGCATTTACAATATTCATTGATTTTTGCCATTGAAAAACATGTTTTTCATATACCAGAAATGTTTGAAGCTACTGACTGAATGAAAGGAGCTGGCATCTCACTCTCTTTGAATCTTCTTTATCATGCTAGGATTAGCAGGAAAAAGCAAAAAATTTCAGAATTGCACCGTGCAATGTGGAGATATTACTGTTTGTGCATTTACAATATTCATTGATTTTTGCCATTGAAAAACGTCCAGAAATGTTTGAAGCTACTGACTGAATGAAAGGAGCTGGCATCTCACTCTCTTTGAATCTTCTTTATCATGCTAGGATTAACAGGAAAAAGCAAAAAATTTCAGAATTGCACCGTGCAATGTGGAGATATTACTGTTTGTGCATTTACAATATTCATTGATTTTTGCCATTGAAAAACATGTTTTTCATATACCAGAAATGTTTGAAGCTACTGACTGAATGAAAGGAGCTGGCATCTCACTCTCTTTGAATCTTCTTTATCATGCTAGGATTAGCAGGAAAAAGCAAAAAATTTCAGAATTGCACAGTGCAATGTGGAGATATTACTGTTTGTGCATTTACAATATTCATTGATTTTTGCCATTGAAAAACGTCCAGAAATGTTTGAAGCTACTGACTGAATGAAAGGAGCTGGCATCTCACTCTCTTTGAATCTTCTTTATCATGCTAGGATTAACAGGAAAAAGCTAAAAATTTCAGAATTGCACCGTGCAATGTGGAGATATTACTGTTTGTGCATTTACAATATTCATTGATTTTTGCCATTGAAAAACATGTTTTTCATATACCAGAAATGTTTGAAGCTACTGACTGAATGAAAGGAGCTGGCATCTCACTCTCTTTGAATCTTCTTTATCATGCTAGGATTAACAGGAAAAAGCAAAAAATTTCAGAATTGCACCGTGCAATGTGGAGATATTACTGTTTGTGCATTTACAATATTCATTGATTTTTGCCATTGAAAAACGTCCAGAAATGTTTGAAGCTACTGACTGAATGAAAGGAGCTGGCATCTCACTCTCTTTGAATCTTCTTTATCATGCTAGGATTAGCAGGAAAAAGCAAAAAATTTCAGAATTGCACCGTGCAATGTGGAGATATTACTGTTTGTGCATTTACAATATTCATTGATTTTTGCCATTGAAAAACATGTTTTTCATATACCAGAAATGTTTGAAGCTACTGACTGAATGAAAGGAGCTGGCATCTCACTCTCTTTGAATCTTCTTTATCATGCTAGGATTAACAGGAAAAAGCAAAAAATTTCAGAATTGCACCGTGCAATGTGGAGATATTACTGTTTGTGCATTTACAATATTCATTGATTTTTGCCATTGAAAACATGTTTTTCATATACCAGAAATGTTTGAAGCTACTGACTGAATGAAAGGAGCTGGCATCTCACTCTCTTTGAATCTTCTTTATCATGCTAGGATTAACAGGAAAAAGCTAAAAATTTCAGAATTGCACCGTGCAATGTGGAGATATTACTGTTTGTGCATTTACAATATTCATTGATTTTTGCCATTGAAAAACATGTTTTTCATATACCAGAAATGTTTGAAGCTACTGACTGAATGAAAGGAGCTGGCATCTCACTCTCTTTGAATCTTCTTTATCATGCTAGGATTAGCAGGAAAAAGCTAAAAATTTCAGAATTGCACCGTGCAATGTGGAGATATTACTGTTTGTGCATTTACAATATTCATTGATTTTTGCCATTGAAAAACATGTTTTTCATATACCAGAAATGTTTGAAGCTACTGACTGAATGAAAGGAGCTGGCATCTCACTCTCTTTGAATCTTCTTTATCATGCTAGGATTAACAGGAAAAAGCAAAAAATTTCAGAATTGCACCATGAAATGTGGAGATATTACTGTTTGTGCATTTACAATATTCATTGATTTTTGCCATTGAAAAACATGTTTTTCATATACCAGAAATGTTTGAAGCTACTGACTGAATGAAAGGAGCTGGCATCTCACTCTCTTTGAATCTTCTTTATCATGCTAGGATTAACAGGAAAAAGCTAAAAATTTCAGAATTGCACCGTGCAATGTGGAGATATTACTGTTTGTGCATTTACAATATTCATTGATTTTTGCCATTGAAAAACGTCCAGAAATGTTTGAAGCTACTGACTGAATGAAAGGAGCTGGCATCTCACTCTCTTTGAATCTTCTTTATCATGCTAGGATTAACAGGAAAAAGCAAAAAATTTCAGAATTGCACCGTGCAATGTGGAGATATTACTGTTTGTGCATTTACAATATTCATTGATTTTTGCCATTGAAAAACGTCCAGAAATGTTTGAAGCTACTGACTGAATGAAAGGAGCTGGCATCTCACTCTCTTTGAATCTTCTTTATCATGCTAGGATTAACAGGAAAAAGCTAAAAATTTCAGAATTGCACCGTGCAATGTGGAGATATTACTGTTTGTGCATTTACAATATTCATTGATTTTTGCCATTGAAAAACGTCCAGAAATGTTTGAAGCTACTGACTGAATGAAAGGAGCTGGCATCTCACTCTCTTTGAATCTTCTTTATCATGCTAGGATTAACAGGAAAAAGCAAAAAATTTCAGAATTGCACCGTGCAATGTGGAGATATTACTGTTTGTGCATTTACAATATTCATTGATTTTTGCCATTGAAAACGTCCAGAAATGTTTGAAGCTACTGACTGAATGAAAGGAGCTGGCATCTCACTCTCTTTGAATCTTCTTTATCATGCTAGGATTAACAGGAAAAAGCTAAAAATTTCAGAATTGCACCGTGCAATGTGGAGATATTACTGTTTGTGCATTTACAATATTCATTGATTTTTGCCATTGAAAAACATGTTTTTCATATACCAGAAATGTTTGAAGCTACTGACTGAATGAAAGGAGCTGGCATCTCACTCTCTTTGAATCTTCTTTATCATGCTAGGATTAACAGGAAAAAGCTAAAAATTTCAGAATTGCACCGTGCAATGTGGAGATATTACTGTTTGTGCATTTACAATATTCATTGATTTTTGCCATTGAAAAACATGTTTTTCATATACCAGAAATGTTTGAAGCTACTGACTGAATGAAAGGAGCTGGCATCTCACTCTCTTTGAATCTTCTTTATCATGCTAGGATTAGCAGGAAAAAGCAAAAAATTTCAGAATTGCACCGTGCAATGTGGAGATATTACTGTTTGTGCATTTACAATATTCATTGATTTTTGCCATTGAAAAACGTATCCAGAAATGTTTGAAGCTACTGACTGAATGAAAGGAGCTGGCATCTCACTCTCTTTGAATCTTCTTTATCATGCTAGGATTAACAGGAAAAAGCAAAAAATTTCAGAATTGCACCGTGCAATGTGGAGATATTACTGTTTGTGCATTTACAATATTCATTGATTTTTGCCATTGAAAAACATGTTTTTCATATACCAGAAATGTTTGAAGCTACTGACTGAATGAAAGGAGCTGGCATCTCACTCTCTTTGAATCTTCTTTATCATGCTAGGATTAGCAGGAAAAAGCAAAAAATTTCAGAATTGCACCGTGCAATGTGGAGATATTACTGTTTGTGCATTTACAATATTCATTGATTTTTGCCATTGAAAAACGTCCAGAAATGTTTGAAGCTACTGACTGAATGAAAGGAGCTGGCATCTCACTCTCTTTGAATCTTCTTTATCATGCTAGGATTAACAGGAAAAAGCTAAAAATTTCAGAATTGCACCGTGCAATGTGGAGATATTACTGTTTGTGCATTTACAATATTCATTGATTTTTGCCATTGAAAAACATGTTTTTCATATACCAGAAATGTTTGAAGCTACTGACTGAATGAAAGGAGCTGGCATCTCACTCTCTTTGAATCTTCTTTATCATGCTAGGATTAACAGGAAAAAGCAAAAAATTTCAGAATTGCACCGTGCAATGTGGAGATATTACTGTTTGTGCATTTACAATATTCATTGATTTTTGCCATTGAAAAACGTCCAGAAATGTTTGAAGCTACTGACTGAATGAAAGGAGCTGGCATCTCACTCTCTTTGAATCTTCTTTATCATGCTAGGATTAACAGGAAAAAGCTAAAAATTTCAGAATTGCACCGTGCAATGTGGAGATATTACTGTTTGTGCATTTACAATATTCATTGATTTTTGCCATTGAAAAACATGTTTTTCATATACCAGAAATGTTTGAAGCTACTGACTGAATGAAAGGAGCTGGCATCTCACTCTCTTTGAATCTTCTTTATCATGCTAGGATTAGCAGGAAAAAGCTAAAAATTTCAGAATTGCACCGTGCAATGTGGAGATATTACTGTTTGTGCATTTACAATATTCATTGATTTTTGCCATTGAAAAACATGTTTTTCATATACCAGAAATGTTTGAAGCTACTGACTGAATGAAAGGAGCTGGCATCTCACTCTCTTTGAATCTTCTTTATCATGCTAGGATTAACAGGAAAAAGCAAAAAATTTCAGAATTGCACCGTGCAATGTGGAGATATTACTGTTTGTGCATTTACAATATTCATTGATTTTTGCCATTGAAAAACATGTTTTTCATATACCAGAAATGTTTGAAGCTACTGACTGAATGAAAGGAGCTGGCATCTCACTCTCTTTGAATCTTCTTTATCATGCTAGGATTAACAGGAAAAAGCTAAAAATTTCAGAATTGCACCGTGCAATGTGGAGATATTACTGTTTGTGCATTTACAATATTCATTGATTTTTGCCATTGAAAAACGTATACCAGAAATGTTTGAAGCTACTGACTGAATGAAAGGAGCTGGCATCTCACTCTCTTTGAATCTTCTTTATCATGCTAGGATTAGCAGGAAAAAGCTAAAAATTTCAGAATTGCACCGTGCAATGTGGAGATATTACTGTTTGTGCATTTACAATATTCATTGATTTTTGCCATTGAAAAACATGTTTTTCATATACCAGAAATGTTTGAAGCTACTGACTGAATGAAAGGAGCTGGCATCTCACTCTCTTTGAATCTTCTTTATCATGCTAGGATTAACAGGAAAAAGCTAAAAATTTCAGAATTGCACCGTGCAATGTGGAGATATTACTGTTTGTGCATTTACAATATTCATTGATTTTTGCCATTGAAAAACGTCCAGAAATGTTTGAAGCTACTGACTGAATGAAAGGAGCTGGCATCTCACTCTCTTTGAATCTTCTTTATCATGCTAGGATTAACAGGAAAAAGCTAAAAATTTCAGAATTGCACCGTGCAATGTGGAGATATTACTGTTTGTGCATTTACAATATTCATTGATTTTTGCCATTGAAAAACATGTTTTTCATATACCAGAAATGTTTGAAGCTACTGACTGAATGAAAGGAGCTGGCATCTCACTCTCTTTGAATCTTCTTTATCATGCTAGGATTAACAGGAAAAAGCTAAAAATTTCAGAATTGCACCGTGCAATGTGGAGATATTACTGTTTGTGCATTTACAATATTCATTGATTTTTGCCATTGAAAAACATGTTTTTCATATACCAGAAATGTTTGAAGCTACTGACTGAATGAAAGGAGCTGGCATCTCACTCTCTTTGAATCTTCTTTATCATGCTAGGATTAACAGGAAAAAGCAAAAAATTTCAGAATTGCACCGTGCAATGTGGAGATATTACTGTTTGTGCATTTACAATATTCATTGATTTTTGCCATTGAAAAACATGTTTTTCATATACCAGAAATGTTTGAAGCTACTGACTGAATGAAAGGAGCTGGCATCTCACTCTCTTTGAATCTTCTTTATCATGCTAGGATTAACAGGAAAAAGCTAAAAATTTCAGAATTGCACCGTGCAATGTGGAGATATTACTGTTTGTGCATTTACAATATTCATTGATTTTTGCCATTGAAAAACATGTTTTTCATATACCAGAAATGTTTGAAGCTACTGACTGAATGAAAGGAGCTGGCATCTCACTCTCTTTGAATCTTCTTTATCATGCTAGGATTAACAGGAAAAAGCTAAAAATTTCAGAATTGCACCGTGCAATGTGGAGATATTACTGTTTGTGCATTTACAATATTCATTGATTTTTGCCATTGAAAAACATGTTTTTCATATACCAGAAATGTTTGAAGCTACTGACTGAATGAAAGGAGCTGGCATCTCACTCTCTTTGAATCTTCTTTATCATGCTAGGATTAACAGGAAAAAGCTAAAAATTTCAGAATTGCACCGTGCAATGTGGAGATATTACTGTTTGTGCATTTACAATATTCATTGATTTTTGCCATTGAAAAACATGTTTTTCATATACCAGAAATGTTTGAAGCTACTGACTGAATGAAAGGAGCTGGCATCTCACTCTCTTTGAATCTTCTTTATCATGCTAGGATTAGCAGGAAAAAGCAAAAAATTTCAGAATTGCACCGTGCAATGTGGAGATATCACTGTTTGTGCATTTACAATATTCATTGATTTTTGCCATTGAAAAACATGTTTTTCATATACCAGAAATGTTTGAAGCTACTGACTGAATGAAAGGAGCTGGCATCTCACTCTCTTTGAATCTTCTTTATCATGCTAGGATTAACAGGAAAAAGCTAAAAATTTCAGAATTGCACCGTGCAATGTGGAGATATTACTGTTTGTGCATTTACAATATTCATTGATTTTTGCCATTGAAAAACATGTTTTTCATATACCAGAAATGTTTGAAGCTACTGACTGAATGAAAGGAGCTGGCATCTCACTCTCTTTGAATCTTCTTTATCATGCTAGGATTAACAGGAAAAAGCTAAAAATTTCAGAATTGCACCGTGCAATGTGGAGATATTACTGTTTGTGCATTTACAATATTCATTGATTTTTGCCATTGAAAAACATGTTTTTCATATACCAGAAATGTTTGAAGCTACTGACTGAATGAAAGGAGCTGGCATCTCACTCTCTTTGAATCTTCTTTATCATGCTAGGATTAACAGGAAAAAGCTAAAAATTTCAGAATTGCACCGTGCAATGTGGAGATATTACTGTTTGTGCATTTACAATATTCACTGATTTTTGCCAGTGAAAAACGTCCAGAAATGTTGAAGCTACTGACTGAATGAAAGGAGCTGGCATCTCACTCTCTTTGAATCTTCTTTATCATGCTAGGATTAACAGGAAAAAGCTAAAAATTTCAGAATTGCACCGTGCAATGTGGAGATATTACTGTTTGTGCATTTACAATATTCATTGATTTTTGCCATTGAAAAACATGTTTTTCATATACCAGAAATGTTTGAAGCTACTGACTGAATGAAAGGAGCTGGCATCTCACTCTCTTTGAATCTTCTTTATCATGCTAGGATTAACAGGAAAAAGCTAAAAATTTCAGAATTGCACCGTGCAATGTGGAGATATTACTGTTTGTGCATTTACAATATTCATTGATTTTTGCCATTGAAAAACATGTTTTTCATATACCAGAAATGTTTGAAGCTACTGACTGAATGAAAGGAGCTGGCATCTCACTCTCTTTGAATCTTCTTTATCATGCTAGGATTAACAGGAAAAAGCTAAAATTTCAGAATTGCACCGTGCAATGTGGAGATATTACTGTTTGTGCATTTACAATATTCATTGATTTTTGCCATTGAAAAACATGTTTTTCATATACCAGAAATGTTTGAAGCTACTGACTGAATGAAAGGAGCTGGCATCTCACTCTCTTTGAATCTTCTTTATCATGCTAGGATTAACAGGAAAAAGCTAAAAATTTCAGAATTGCACCGTGCAATGTGGAGATATTACTGTTTGTGCATTTACAATATTCATTGATTTTTGCCATTGAAAAACATGTTTTTCATATACCAGAAATGTTTGAAGCTACTGACTGAATGAAAGGAGCTGGCATCTCACTCTCTTTGAATCTTCTTTATCATGCTAGGATTAACAGGAAAAAGCTAAAAATTTCAGAATTGCACCGTGCAATGTGGAGATATTACTGTTTGTGCATTTACAATATTCATTGATTTTTGCCATTGAAAAACGTTCCAGAAATGTTTGAAGCTACTGACTGAATGAAAGGAGCTGGCATCTCACTCTCTTTGAATCTTCTTTATCATGCTAGGATTAACAGGAAAAAGCTAAAAATTTCAGAATTGCACCGTGCAATGTGGAGATATTACTGTTTGTGCATTTACAATATTCATTGATTTTTGCCATTGAAAAACATGTTTTTCATATACCAGAAATGTTTGAAGCTACTGACTGAATGAAAGGAGCTGGCATCTCACTCTCTTTGAATCTTCTTTATCATGCTAGGATTAACAGGAAAAAGCTAAAAATTTCAGAATTGCACCGTGCAATGTGGAGATATTACTGTTTGTGCATTTACAATATTCATTGATTTTTGCCATTGAAAAACATGTTTTTCATATACCAGAAATGTTTGAAGCTACTGACTGAATGAAAGGAGCTGGCATCTCACTCTCTTTGAATCTTCTTTATCATGCTAGGATTAACAGGAAAAAGCTAAAATTTCAGAATTGCACCGTGCAATGTGGAGATATTACTGTTTGTGCATTTACAATATTCATTGATTTTTGCCATTGAAAAACGTCCAGAAATGTTTGAAGCTACTGACTGAATGAAAGGAGCTGGCATCTCACTCTCTTTGAATCTTCTTTATCATGCTAGGATTAACAGGAAAAAGCTAAAAATTTCAGAATTGCACCGTGCAATGTGGAGATATTACTGTTTGTGCATTTACAATATTCATTGATTTTTGCCATTGAAAAACATGTTTTTCATATACCAGAAATGTTTGAAGCTACTGACTGAATGAAAGGAGCTGGCATCTCACTCTCTTTGAATCTTCTTTATCATGCTAGGATTAGCAGGAAAAAGCTAAAAATTTCAGAATTGCACCGTGCAATGTGGAGATATTACTGTTTGTGCATTTACAATATTCATTGATTTTTGCCATTGAAAAACATGTTTTTCATATACCAGAAATGTTTGAAGCTACTGACTGAATGAAAGGAGCTGGCATCTCACTCTCTTTGAATCTTCTTTATCATGCTAGGATTAACAGGAAAAAGCAAAAAATTTCAGAATTGCACCGTGCAATGTGGAGATATTACTGTTTGTGCATTTACAATATTCATTGATTTTTGCCATTGAAAAACATGTTTTTCATATACCAGAAATGTTTGAAGCTACTGACTGAATGAAAGGAGCTGGCATCTCACTCTCTTTGAATCTTCTTTATCATGCTAGGATTAACAGGAAAAAGCTAAAAATTTCAGAATTGCACCGTGCAATGTGGAGATATTACTGTTTGTGCATTTACAATATTCATTGATTTTTGCCATTGAAAAACGTCCAGAAATGTTTGAAGCTACTGACTGAATGAAAGGAGCTGGCATCTCACTCTCTTTGAATCTTCTTTATCATGCTAGGATTAACAGGAAAAAGCATAAAATTTCAGAATTGCACCGTGCAATGTGGAGATATTACTGTTTGTGCATTTACAATATTCATTGATTTTTGCCATTGAAAAACTGTTTTCATATACCCAGAAATGTTTGAAGCTACTGACTGAATGAAAGGAGCTGGCATCTCACTCTCTTTGAATCTTCTTTATCATGCTAGGATTAACAGGAAAAAGCAAAAAATTTCAGAATTGCACCGTGCAATGTGGAGATATTACTGTTTGTGCATTTACAATATTCATTGATTTTTGCCATTGAAAAACCGTTTTTTCATATACCAGAAATGTTTGAAGCTACTGACTGAATGAAAGGAGCTGGCATCTCACTCTCTTTGAATCTTCTTTATCATGCTAGGATTAACAGGAAAAAGCTAAAAATTTCAGAATTGCACCGTGCAATGTGGAGATATTACTGTTTGTGCATTTACAATATTCATTGATTTTTGCCATTGAAAAACATGTTTTTTCATAACCAGAAATGTTTGAAGCTACTGACTGAATGAAAGGAGCTGGCATCTCACTCTCTTTGAATCTTCTTTATCATGCTAGGATTAACAGGAAAAAGCTAAAAATTTCAGAATTGCACCGTGCAATGTGGAGATATTACTGTTTGTGCATTTACAATATTCATTGATTTTTGCCATTGAAAAACATGTTTTTCATATACCAGAAATGTTTGAAGCTACTGACTGAATGAAAGGAGCTGGCATCTCACTCTCTTTGAATCTTCTTTATCATGCTAGGATTAACAGGAAAAAGCTAAAATTTCAGAATTGCACCGTGCAATGTGGAGATATTACTGTTTGTGCATTTACAATATTCATTGATTTTTGCCATTGAAAAACATGTTTTTCATATACCAGAAATGTTTGAAGCTACTGACTGAATGAAAGGAGCTGGCATCTCACTCTCTTTGAATCTTCTTTATCATGCTAGGATTAACAGGAAAAAGCTAAAAATTTCAGAATTGCACCGTGCAATGTGGAGATATTACTGTTTGTGCATTTACAATATTCATTGATTTTTGCCATTGAAAAACTGTTTTTATATACCCAGAAATGTTTGAAGCTACTGACTGAATGAAAGGAGCTGGCATCTCACTCTCTTTGAATCTTCTTTATCATGCTAGGATTAACAGGAAAAAGCAAAAAATTTCAGAATTGCACCGTGCAATGTGGAGATATTACTGTTTGTGCATTTACAATATTCATTGATTTTTGCCATTGAAAAACGTCCAGAAATGTTTGAAGCTACTGACTGAATGAAAGGAGCTGGCATCTCACTCTCTTTGAATCTTCTTTATCATGCTAGGATTAACAGGAAAAGCTAAAAATTTCAGAATTGCACCGTGCAATGTGGAGATATTACTGTTTGTGCATTTACAATATTCATTGATTTTTGCCATTGAAAAACATGTTTTTCATATACCAGAAATGTTTGAAGCTACTGACTGAATGAAAGGAGCTGGCATCTCACTCTCTTTGAATCTTCTTTATCATGCTAGGATTAACAGGAAAAAGCTAAAAATTTCAGAATTGCACCGTGCAATGTGGAGATATTACTGTTTGTGCATTTACAATATTCATTGATTTTTGCCATTGAAAAACATGTTTTTCATATACCAGAAATGTTTGAAGCTACTGACTGAATGAAAGGAGCTGGCATCTCACTCTCTTTGAATCTTCTTTATCATGCTAGGATTAACAGGAAAAAGCTAAAAATTTCAGAATTGCACCGTGCAATGTGGAGATATTACTGTTTGTGCATTTACAATATTCATTGATTTTTGCCATTGAAAAACATGTTTTTCATATACCAGAAATGTTTGAAGCTACTGACTGAATGAAAGGAGCTGGCATCTCACTCTCTTTGAATCTTCTTTATCATGCTAGGATTAACAGGAAAAAGCTAAAAATTTCAGAATTGCACCGTGCAATGTGGAGATATTACTGTTTGTGCATTTACAATATTCATTGATTTTTGCCATTGAAAAACGTTTTTCATATACCAGAAAATGTTTGAAGCTACTGACTGAATGAAAGGAGCTGGCATCTCACTCTCTTTGAATCTTCTTTATCATGCTAGGATTAACAGGAAAAAGCAAAAAATTTCAGAATTGCACCGTGCAATGTGGAGATATTACTGTTTGTGCATTTACAATATTCATTGATTTTTGCCATTGAAAAACGTCCAGAAATGTTTGAAGCTACTGACTGAATGAAAGGAGCTGGCATCTCACTCTCTTTGAATCTTCTTTATCATGCTAGGATTAACAGGAAAAAGCTAAAAATTTCAGAATTGCACCGTGCAATGTGGAGATATTACTGTTTGTGCATTTACAATATTCATTGATTTTTGCCATTGAAAAACGTCCAGAAATGTTTGAAGCTACTGACTGAATGAAAGGAGCTGGCATCTCACTCTCTTTGAATCTTCTTTATCATGCTAGGATTAACAGGAAAAAGCAAAAATTTCAGAATTGCACCGTGCAATGTGGAGATATTACTGTTTGTGCATTTACAATATTCATTGATTTTTGCCATTGAAAAACGTCCAGAAATGTTTGAAGCTACTGACTGAATGAAAGGAGCTGGCATCTCACTCTCTTTGAATCTTCTTTATCATGCTAGGATTAACAGGAAAAAGCTAAAAATTTCAGAATTGCACCGTGCAATGTGGAGATATTACTGTTTGTGCATTTACAATATTCATTGATTTTTGCCATTGAAAAACATGTTTTTCATATACCAGAAATGTTTGAAGCTACTGACTGAATGAAAGGAGCTGGCATCTCACTCTCTTTGAATCTTCTTTATCATGCTAGGATTAACAGGAAAAAGCTAAAAATTTCAGAATTGCACCGTGCAATGTGGAGATATTACTGTTTGTGCATTTACAATATTCATTGATTTTTGCCATTGAAAAACATGTTTTTCATATACCAGAAATGTTTGAAGCTACTGACTGAATGAAAGGAGCTGGCATCTCACTCTCTTTGAATCTTCTTTATCATGCTAGGATTAGCAGGAAAAAGCAAAAAATTTCAGAATTGCACCGTGCAATGTGGAGATATTACTGTTTGTGCATTTACAATATTCATTGATTTTTGCCATTGAAAAACGTCCAGAAATGTTTGAAGCTACTGACTGAATGAAAGGAGCTGGCATCTCACTCTCTTTGAATCTTCTTTATCATGCTAGGATTAACAGGAAAAAGCAAAAATTTCAGAATTGCACCGTGCAATGTGGAGATATTACTGTTTGTGCATTTACAATATTCATTGATTTTTGCCATTGAAAACATGTTTTTCATATACCAGAAATGTTTGAAGCTACTGACTGAATGAAAGGAGCTGGCATCTCACTCTCTTTGAATCTTCTTTATCATGCTAGGATTAGCAGGAAAAAGCAAAAAATTTCAGAATTGCACCGTGCAATGTGGAGATATTACTGTTTGTGCATTTACAATATTCATTGATTTTTGCCATTGAAAAACGTCCAGAAATGTTTGAAGCTACTGACTGAATGAAAGGAGCTGGCATCTCACTCTCTTTGAATCTTCTTTATCATGCTAGGATTAACAGGAAAAAGCTAAAAATTTCAGAATTGCACCGTGCAATGTGGAGATATTACTGTTTGTGCATTTACAATATTCATTGATTTTTGCCATTGAAAAACATGTTTTTCATATACCAGAAATGTTTGAAGCTACTGACTGAATGAAAGGAGCTGGCATCTCACTCTCTTTGAATCTTCTTTATCATGCTAGGATTAACAGGAAAAGCAAAAAATTTCAGAATTGCACCGTGCAATGTGGAGATATTACTGTTTGTGCATTTACAATATTCATTGATTTTTGCCATTGAAAAACGTCCAGAATTGTTTGAAGCTACTGACTGAATGAAAGGAGCTGGAATCTCACTCTCTTTGAATCTTCTTTATCATGCTAGGATTAGCAGGAAAAAGCAAAAAATTTCAGAATTGCACCGTGCAATGTGGAGATATTACTGTTTGTGCATTTACAATATTCATTGATTTTTGCCATTGAAAAACATGTTTTTCATATACCAGAAATGTTTGAAGCTACTGACTGAATGAAAGGAGCTGGCATCTCACTCTCTTTGAATCTTCTTTATCATGCTAGGATTAACAGGAAAAAGCAAAAAATTTCAGAATTGCACCGTGCAATGTGGAGATATTACTGTTTGTGCATTTACAATATTCATTGATTTTTGCCATGAAAAACATGTTTTTCATATACCAGAAATGTTTGAAGCTACTGACTGAATGAAAGGAGCTGGCATCTCACTCTCTTTGAATCTTCTTTATCATGCTAGGATTAACAGGAAAAAGCTAAAAATTTCAGAATTGCACCGTGCAATGTGGAGATATTACTGTTGGTGCATTTACAATATTCATTGAATTTTTGCATTGAAAACATGTTTTTCATATACCAGAAATGTTTG
>NW_027369227.1:0-44197 GCF_046119375.1 Phyllobates terribilis
TGATTGTACTCTCTTTTTCTAAGGCCTAGCTGTGTTTTCTTTATTGTTCAACCACACAATTAATCTCTAATCGTAGCACTATATATATAAGATCATAAGATACTTTCTACGATAATCTTATATCCTATAAAATAATATTAAATTCGTGGATTCCCTGATTAGTTTTATAGATATAATATTTTCGTTTACAACTATAATATCTAATCGTAACACCCTTATTCTAATCGCCGCTTATTTGATTGTGATTTTCAGTATCTTCATTCATCCGTTCCAAATCAGTTAGGATTCCCCTAACTGCTTGTCACACGTTTTTCCATGACCGGCCTTCTTCTATCTCTGGAACTCGTCCTTCGTACCATCTCATACTTCCCTCTTTTTTGTTACGCTTCCCTTACTATCGTCATGCTTCCCTCACTATTGTCACGCTTCCCTGAAAAGCTTACTTTCCTAAAATAGCACATTTTCTTTTAAAAGGAAACTTCTCTCGAATGAAACTTGCAATACTTTACTCACGTACACTTCTTTAGATGAGCGTTTTTCACTATCTAAAATTCAAGGAACTCTAACATACTATCTGTTTGGTAATCAAATTTAAGTTGTTCTGAGTTTACTGTATTATTCTAGTTAGAAGTACAAACTAAACTTCGGTTCCCTGTGCTTGTTTTAGTAACTTTAATTTGAGAACCTCGGAATGTATATCCGTTTTTAAAATTATTACTTTCTTATGCCTATTTAGGGTGTCAATTACATAAATCAGAGTCGGATTGGATTCACGTTTGGGTCAAGATATTGTAATAATTAAAATTTGGCTACATTAGATTGGAGCGGGTTGGGTCGGATACAATATTTTGGAAGAGCGCTGGTTTATCGGATAATTTTTTACTGGGCTAATTGGGGTGTGGGAAAAATTAAACGATGTCCATCAGACAACTCAGATTAGTTTTAGGTCGGGTCAATTCAGATAAGTTTTGGGTTAGGTCAATTCAGTGTGGTTTAATTTGGGTGTGGTTCAGTTTTTTTTAACTTCATGATACAAAGTTAGGTTTCTCGACTAAATTGAACAATAAAAAAAGAGGTAAAGATTTAGTTCTAGTCGACACTATTAGGTTTAACTACAGACAAGTTCGGGTTATTCAGATCGGGTTATTTCGTTATTTTTTTGTTATGTCGGTGATAGTGTCTTATTATATGGTGTAACTAGCGACTATTAGCTTAGGATTAGTGGTGTTTAAATGATTATTGAGTGATATTCCCGGAATCAGGTATGATGTTCACTTATGGATTTGCGGGATGCTCATAAGCGTTGTTTTGTAGTTTTTTATTATGGAGATCATGTTTGTACTCACCTTTAGTGCATTTCAGACGGAGCTAGAGAGATGACTACCACACCTACACCCATGGGAAGCTGAAAGGAGAAGCCGAGCTCCCTTGGAAGCTTATAGAAGATCGAAGACCAGTCCGAGAAGAGGTGTCACGACGAGAAAGTGCTAGGAAGAGGTGCCGAGATATTGAGCTGTGGTCAGATGGCTCGTTCTCCCTGATCCGATGTCCAATTGAGGAGTTTCCAGTTCTAGGAGTTGGATATTGAAGTCTACTTGATTACCTCAAAAGATGGGCTCAATCGGAGTTTTGAGTCAAAAGTTATGGCAATTCTACGAACAGCACTCTTTTGCAGAAAATGTCTCGACCGCGACTCCAATGTCTCGATCGCGACACCAATGTCTCGACCGCGACTCCAATGTCTCGACCGCGACTCCAAATGTCTCGATCGAGATTTTCCCTCGACATAGATGTCTCGACCGAGACTATAATGTCTCGGTCGTGACTTTGCCTCGAAATGAAAGTAGCAATTGCGACTTGGAAGTAGCGATCACAACTTGGAGGTAGCGATCGAGTCTGGTGCCATTTTTGAGTGACTGGGAAAATGTGTCTGTCAAGATTATAAAGTCTCGATCGCGACTCGGCGACGAACCCGGCCCAATTGCAGATCCAAGCCCGGGAATCTATTTGTTTTTCAGATTTTATCTTTTATTTTCAGTTATTTTCTATCTTCTAGGTTAGATACTATAAAACCCTTTAGTTTTTAGGTTAGAATTACCTTTTGCCACTTTCACAAATTAGTTCTTAGAGATTCAGCAGCCAAGAGGAAAGCTCCCAACTTTGTGCCATCTTCTACCTTCATCCCTGGTTAGTTCATCCATAGTTATGTATAGCTTTCTCTTGGCTATGTCTGGCTAAGTCCTTACGAGTTCACTCATTCCGTCGAAAATCGATTTTATGGTATAGACGCTTATGACCTCCCCCTCTATGCCTTGCGGTAATGATTCCTCTGGCATTACGACCTTTACCACAACGACGACTCTTAGGTTGAGGCCATTATTCTAGGAATTGTTTGTGAGAATTCTATTGTTTATGTTCTAATAATAATTTCAGCATTGTTTTATTTTCTCTTGTGAATATTGTCATTGAATGATATTGATTTTATCTAGGTTCGAAACTAGGTTGATTATTATTCATTCATATCGCTAGGCTTGATAATTCGATTTGAAAAGTCTTGTCTTTTAGGTAGCAATCAGAATTAGCATAGACTATTTGCGAGTGCTTATTTTTGTAGAGATTATAAACCTGTGTCGAGTATCGGTGATTTGCCAATGGTATTGCATAGGCCTACATATCTTTGATCTTTATGTTGTTGAGTAGTTGAACCTTAGGATTTCTTTGGTTATTGCATACAACAAGGGTTTCTAGGACTATTTGGACTAGTTGCTATTTACGAACAAAGAGTAGGACATCTAGATTATTTATTTAAAAGAACATAACTTTATTAGAATTCGATGATCAACTTTCCATAAGAATAATGTGCTGAGACTGAAAGAGTGAGCTTTTCATCATTTAAGTTTTCAAAATCCAACGCATTCAGTTTTATTGATTTCAATAGTTTTCCAAACCAAAAACCCCCCATTTACTGCTAATAACACAAATTGAACTAGACTATCGTTGCGGCTCCCTTGGGACTCGACTCCGACTTGTCGCTTTACTAGTGGAAGTTAGTTGGATTTATTTTTTATAGGGCCAACGACCGTTTAAGGCTTGTTAAATTTTGGCGCCGTTGTCGGGGAGCCAACTGTTACAGTTTGCTTCTATTTGTGTTATCTTGGTGTGGTCGTATCTTATGGTCCACACTCGAGCCACTAATTCAGATTTGTTTGATTTTATTCCAGAGATAGAGAGGACGCATCTGCGGAACCTTCGACAATCCCTGCAGAATCTAGTAATCAAATCAATGGCGACCAGAACG
Source organism: Phyllobates terribilis (assembly GCF_046119375.1). Lineage (NCBI taxonomy): Eukaryota > Metazoa > Chordata > Amphibia > Anura > Dendrobatidae > Phyllobates > Phyllobates terribilis. Next base: position 3,299 of record NW_027369227.1, read on the forward strand.
TTGCGTGAGCTTACAGACCCTGATCTGACGCAACAACATCTAGGAGTGACGCTGCTTGCCCTGAATGTTGGCGTCACGTTCGAACTAAAGACCGGATTCATCAATTTGCTACCCAAATTTCATTGCTTGGTTGGGGAGGACACAATCACGCATCTTAGTGAGTTCCACGACATCTGTAGCTGCAGCAAGCCGAGTAACGTCACAGATGAGCAAATAAAGATGAGAGCTTTCGGTCTCACGCTGAAAGATACCGCGCGCCAGTGGTACTACTTGCTGCCCACCGGGAATATCGACACATGGGAGAAACTTCACAAAGAATTCCTCAATAAATATTTTCTGTCCAAGAAGGCGGTTGCATTGAAAAGGGAAATAGCAATGGTGGAACAGCAGGACGCTGAGACGCTGTATGATTATGTGGAGAGGTTTGCGAGACTGTGTGCGAGCTGCCCGTTTCACGGGTTTGAGGAGAAAGACTTGGTGACCCACCTCTATAATGGGTTGCTAGATAATGAGAGACGATTGGTGGATGCTGCGTGCAACGGGAGCGTGCTGAATTTGACTCACGCCGAAGCTAGAGCACGATTGAATGAGATCGCGGAAGGTACGAGGAGCTTCGGAAGGACGTACACGAGGAAAGGAGCCAATGTGGTGAGCTCCGGAGAGCCTGAGTGGAAGAGTGAGATAGCCGAGCTCAAGAGTATGATAAAGAATCTCATCGTCGGAAATGCGAAGCCTGCGAGAGTTTGTGGTATTTGTGCGGACGAGACTCATCCTACCGACATGTGCCCCTAGCTCCAGGACCAGACTATCGATGAAGTGCACGCTGTAGGAGGATTCGGACCTCCCCGACCTTGCTTTGAAAACAACAATAACAATAATTACAACCAGCGAGAGAACAACTACAATCCGAGAGGCAATGATCATCCCGGATTTAGATGGGGAGATTCATCCGAGGCGCAGAACAGGCCGTACCAGTATAACAATCAGTACCATGCGCCATACAAACCAAAGACCGATGAACCATCGCTGAGGGAGATGCTCGAATCCTTGTCTAAACATTTTACAGCCCACGTCCAAACGACGGAGTCGAGCATAAGGAGCTTAGAGAAGCAGGCCGCTCAAATAGCGGAGGCGGTAAACAATCTTCAACAGCAAGGCTCGGGAAAGCTACCATCCCAGGCCGTAGCAGCACCGCGAGAGAATGTAAGTGTCATCTCGACTGTAGGAGACGAAAAGGGACCTGAAAAAGACGAGGAGGACGAATCTGCGGAGATGTCTCGACCGAGACATGAAAGTCTCGACCGAGACTTTAACCCCGAGAGAAACTCGCGATCGCGGCATGAAATTCTCGACCGCAACATTGGCTTAGAGGAGAAATCTCGATCGCGACTCCAAAGTCTCGATCGAGATGACGGTGATCCAGACTTCGAAAAATTTTCTGAAAAGAGTCTCGACCGCGACATCGACTCTCGACCGCGACTTCTCGAAGATGACGTTCGGGATGAAGACGAGATTCTCAAGAGGTTCGGGAAATGCCAGGGAAATAGCTATTTACTCCAACTCATCAAAAAGGTGCCCCGTTTTGCTACGCGATTAAAGGAGATGTGCACCACGAAAGCAAATGAGAAGCTGCAAGGGAGGCAGCAAGTACAGGTAAGCGGAAGGGTCTCCGCAGCCATCCAACCGAAGATGGCTACTAAACGCGCGAACCCAGGTATGGTGAGTATCCCGTGTACAATAGGGAAAACTAGGATAGATAGAGCTATGTTAGACTTAGGAGCTTCTATCAATGTCTTACCTTACTCGGTTTATGAATCATTAAGTCTAGGGCTCATGAGTAAAATAGGGATTGTTTTGCAACTAGGCAACGGATCTACGATCTACCTGATAGGTTGATCGAAGATGTGTTGGTTAAAGTAGAAAACCTTATTTGTCTGCGGATTTCTATGTACTAGATGATAAACATGAGACACATGCTACACCTGTCCTTCTAGGTCGACCATTTATGCGGACATCTAAGACTAAGCTAGATGTAGATACCGGGGCGCTTACGCTCGAATTTAATGGGGATGTGGTCAATTTCAATATTTTTGGGACTAAGGCACAACCCCTAGATGATAGCTCAGTATTCTGCATAAATGATGTTATTATAATTTGCGAGCTAGGCTCTAGTGCCATTTCAGTGGCCCCACTTCGCTAACCAAACAGGAAAAGAAACCTGTTAAAGTTGTTGTGCAGGTCCCCAAGAAAGCAAAAGCGAAGGCGAAAGGTAAAGCCAAAAACAAGAGTGGGGAGAACAAAAAGGAGAAGAAGCCCAAGCAAGTATGGGTAGTGAAAGAGGAAAATGGTCTAAGGTTCAAACCTTTCCATCCATGGTTTAAGAAATTATTGTTGGACGATGCGATCCGTAAAGGATTGAAAAACATTGAATGAACGATCGTACGTCGTGCCGCGACGTTAAATAAGGCACTGACCGGGAGGCAACCCGAGGGATTTTTACAAACTTTAATCCCATTTGTTTGTTTTGTTTTTGTTATTTTCATGACAAAGTCTAAAGAGTCAGCAGCAAAGGAAGCCATTTGGAGGAGTAAAACAGACGAAATCTCCCGATATCACTCAAGTCGCGATCGCGACTACAGGGTCTCGATCGAGAATTCATCCCCGAGAAGAAGTCTCGACCGCGAATATAAATGTCTCGACTGAGACGACGGTACCTCACTGTGCAAAACATTTCAGAAAAAGGTCTCGATCGCGACTTTATATCTCGACCGCGACCGGGGCGTCGACGCTGAGGAGTGATTGCGGTATTTCCCCCTCTTCCCTAATTTTATGAGGTCCTCTTTTGTTGCATTGAGGACAATGCGTTGTTCAAGTGTGGCGAGAGGATTTACCGTACCGAGGAGGATTTTTATGTGTTTTTAGTCTTTCTTGCTTATTCTCTGCTGAAATGTTTTAAGTTGTTTTTGTATCGAGTCTGTACAAACTTATATCACGTCTTGAACAATTGCATCTGTTTTAAAAAAATGAAAAAATTACAAAAATAATTCGAAAAAGAGACGAAAAAAATCGAAAAATATGAAAAAAATAAAAGAATAAAAACCAGGCAAACAAAAATGGATAAAAAGGAAAAGGTTGGTGCCTGAAAAATAAAAAAAAATAGAAAAGAAAAGATCCTATCACTTAGAATTTGGTGAAAACCCGAAAGAGCGCCGGACTTACTTTGTTTTGTGATTATTTATTTGATTACATATCTATTGGCGCAGGAGACATAAGAAGGAAGTAGAAGGATGTCTTGGAGTTTTAGGATTCATCAAGGAGGGATAAGGAGTTAGTTTTGGCCTTTTATCTCTCTATTTATGAGCTTATTGTTATCCGTACTTTGCATGCTTACCATTCCATTAGTTTTGCTACATATTATCGGCAGTTGTGTTAGATTCTAGGATTAGATTTCTATTTCTTGGAGTTTGATGCATATTGTTGTGGTTGTATTATGCAGAATTTTAAATTAGGCTTGGTGGTTGTGACTTGTGGATTGATCATATTATCTGGTGGTTTAGGACATTACTCGAAGAGGAGGAATAAGAAGTGCATAAGCGAGTGGGAGACTCGATTTTATCTTTATTATGTCATATTTATGTACCCTTACCCTTAGAGGAGATTAGGATTCCACATGTGCTTAAAAGCACACCACTTGGTTCGATTATTACTATTGTATTGGAGTGGTGACATATGAAGGTGGAGAAATAAGGAGGGTTTTGGGTAGGACATCTCGGAGACATAAGGAGATAGATCGGACTAGGTTAGTGCTTGATACACGTTGGAGTTTGAAGTATAGTCGCTACCAGCAGGCTTTCTCTACACTTACTGTAGACCTTTGTGCTTTTTAGGAGGAGTGAGTTTTATTTTGCTTACTCGAGGACGAGCAAGGTTTAAGTGTGGGGAGGTTTGATAGGAGCTTATAATATGCTGTAACTAGCGACTATTAGCTTAGGATTAGTGGTGTTTAGGTAATTATTGAGTGGTATTCCCGGAATCAGGTATGATGTTCACTTATGGATTTGCGGGATGCTCATAAGCGTTGTTTTGTGGTTTTTATTATGGAGATCATGTTTGTACTCACCTTTAGTGCATTTGGGATGGAGATAGAGAGAAGACGACCACACCTACACCCATGGAGAAGCTGAGAGGCAAAGACGAGCTGCCTTGGAAGCTTATAGAAGAGCGAAGACCAGTACGAGAGGAGGTGTCACGACGAGAAAGTGCTAGGAAGAGGTGCCGAGATATTGAGCTGAGTTCAGATGGCTCGTTCTCTCTGATCCGATGTCCAATTGAGGTGTTTCCAATTTTAGGAGTTGGATATTGAAGTTTACTTGATTACCTCAAAAGATGGGATCAATCGGAGTTGTGAGTCAAAAGTTATGGCAATTCTACGAACATCACTTTTTTGCAGAAAATGTCTCGACCGCGACTCCAATGTCTCGATCGTGACACCAATGTCTCGACCGCGCCTCCAATGTCTCGAACGTGACTCCAAATGTCTCGATCAAGATTTGTCCTTGACATAGATGTCTTGACCGAGACTATAATGTCTCGGTCGCGACTTTGCCTCGACATGAAAGTAGCGATCGCGACTTGGAAGTAGTGATCGCGACTTGGAGGTAGCGATCGAGTCTGGTGCCATTTCTGAGTGACTGGAAAAATGTCTCGGTCGAGACTATAAAGTCTCGATCGCGACTCAGCAACGGACCTGGCCCAATTGCAGATCCAAGTCCAGGAATCTATTTGTTTTTCAGATTTTATCTTTTATTTTCAGTTATTTTCTATCTTCTAGGTTAGATACTATAAAAACCTTTAGTTTTTAGGTTAGAATTATCTTTTGCCACTTTCACAAATTAGTTGTTAGAGATTCAGCAGCCAAGAGGAAAGCACCCACCTTTGTGTCATATTCTACCTTCATCCCTGGTTAGTTCATCCATAGTTATGTATAGCTTTCTCTTGGCTATGTCTGGCTAAGTCCTTACGAGTTCACTCTTAGGTTGAGACCATTATTCTAGGAATTGTTTGTGAGAATTCTATTGTTTATGTTCTAATAATAATTTCAGCATTGTTTTATTTTCTCTTGTGATCATTGTCATTGATTGATATTGATTTTATCTAGGTTCGAAACTAGGTTGATTATTATTCATTCATATCGCTAGGCTTGATAATTTGATTTGAAAAGTCTTGTCTTTTAGGTAGCAATCAGAATTAGCATAGACTATTTGCGAGTGCTTATTTTGTAGAGATTATAAACCTGTGTCGAGTATCGCTGATTTGCCAATGGTATTGCATAGGCCTACATATCTTTGATCTTTATGTTGTTGAGTAGTTGAACCTTAGGATTTCTTTGGTTATTGCATACAACAAGGGTTTCTAGGACTAGTTGGACTAGTTGCTATTTACGAACAAAGAGTAGGACATCTAGATTATTTATTTAAAAGAACATAACTCTATTAGAATTCGATGATCAACTTTCCATATGAATAATGTGCTGAGACTGAAAGAGTGAGTTTTTCATCATTTATGTTTTCAAAATCCAACGCATTCAGTTTTATTGATTTCAATAGTTTTCCAAACCAAAACCCCCCCATTTACTGCTGATAACACAAATTGAACTAGACTATCGTTGCGGCTCCATTCGGATTGATTCTCTATAGTCAATATATAGCTTAATGATTAGGATATTAAGCGTGGTTGAACACATAGATTATTTCTTATGTTTTAGAAGAGAGAACATTAATGTAAGGGATTAAGTGTGGTACAAGTGAGAGCAGAGATTAGAGTCTATAATCCGAGCTCTCTGTTTGTAACAAACTCAAAATCAATAAAGTATTGTTCAAAATCCTTCTAGTGAAGAACTAGAAGGTAGTGGTTTCCACTCTAAATAAGTGTGTTCATCGTTTGAGGGTTCAAAAGAAAATTGTTGTGACATTCTGAGAGAAGAATTGCACCTTTCCCAGTGAAGTTTATGACTATAGGATCCAATAATTGGTATTAGAGCATGGTATCATCGTGTTAATCAAACACTGGAGAGATGTTGTCAAGCACCACCATCAATGAATCTTTTTGGAAGATTCCAACCCTCAAGACCGGCGAATACGATTGGTGAGTGGAACAATTTGAGTCACATATTTGATCCCTGAATGGTCAACTATGGAAAGTGATCGAATTCAAAAACGAGATGATATGGATAAATCCAGGAAGACGAAGGAAAAGGGCAAGAAAGACTACTCTGACGTAGACTACAAGGTGTTAGAACTCAACAACTGAGCCAAGAAAATTATCTACATGGCTCTCGTACCATCCGATTTGAGAAAGGTTCTTCGGTACAAAACGACAAACGAGATATGGGAACTGAGAAGGATGCACGGTGGAAATGATGATGTGAAGAAGAATCGAATCCTAGCCCTACAAAGGACTATGACAATGTGGTCCAGTAGAAAGGTGAAACCTTGGAAGAATTTCACTCCTGATTCCAAGGATACGTCGAACAAATCGAGTTCCAAGGAGAATTTCTGCCTGACTGGAAGATCACCCACCAATTCCTTTAAGTCATGAACTGAAAGTGGGATGCAATCTCTCTTTCTCTTCAAGCGCAAAATGATATAAAGACCATCACATTAGAGGAACTTGTTGTTAGGATTCAAAGCAACGCTGGTATACAATAGAGGAAGAATACCATAAGAGAGACATAGAAGAGTCAAAGCATCGCTTCCAAGATTGAGAAAGCCTTTGACCTAACCCAAGTTGAAGGAGGGGAAGATGATGCTGATGATAAAATCGCCCAAATCACTCGGGCATTAAAAAGGTGTGGAAAGAAAATCAGTTCATCTCTTAAGCGTAGCTCAGCTACTTCAAGGAGGCAAAAATGAGTTTGTCTTTACCATTAAAGGTTTTTGTGGTAATTTTAAGACAGGAAAGACGATACTCAAAGTCCTATGTGATGAAAAGGTATATTTTTTATTGTGTAACCTTAGCTTTAACTAAATATTACAACTTTGTATAGAAATAAAGCTACGAATTCCAAAATGATTATTGAATTGATTTCTCGTAGGGCATACAACTGCTAGGCAAACACACAGTTCTTATTTTCTATCTAAACTCTCCTAACTATTGCTTAAGTCCTAAATCAAACGTACTAACTCTCAGCACTTACAACAACAACTCTTTGGAATTTGAATCTACGCTTTTTATACTATGACATAATCACCGGGACCTAATAAACATAAAGTTAGATTAAAACAATAAATAAACAATTAAATCTTAACTAACTAAAAAAGATAACAAAGTCGTTGTAACAAACAAATCTCAAATTTGGTAGTTCTCGCGTATCAAATCTTTCCCTTAATAGCGCCTTATAAGATATCTTTCTATTTATACGTGCTCGGTTCCCTTCAATGCACTCGGTTCCCTTGAGTGCGTCCATCTAGTACAATGCTCACTCGGTTCCTTTGCTCTTGTGACTTGGTTCCCTCTTGTGATGTTCGGTTCCCTTGCTCCTGGTTATGCACGTTAAGCGCTATTCTTCTCGCTGGACTCACTCTTGTTCCTGCACTTAAGCTCGTTGATTCCATGCTTAAATCACCTAATTAGCTCAAAGGCCTATTGTTATCATGCAATATCTCAATTAATGAAGACATTAGTATATAAGGTTGTTTGTTATCATTAAAACTGAGGCATTATTAGTTGTATGAACTAAGAAGCTAGTTAATATAACCAACAATCGAGTTGATCCCTCACTCATTCCCGAAGGTGAAGTGTGACTCTCTTTCCTAAAGGAAGAATCTGATTTGTGTCACAATAGGTTTGGTCACGCTAGCTTCAAACTTTTATCCAAACTTTATTCAAAGGAAATGATGGAAGGACTACCAAAGATGGAAGTACAAAAGTACCAGGTATGTAGTGCATGTATAAGAGATAAGAAAGTAAGGACTTCCTTTTATTCCAAGAAAGAGGTAAGAACCTCTAAACCTCTTGATCTCATTCACATGGACTTATGTGGTCCCATGCGAACTCTAAGACATGGTGGAAATAGATATGTGTTTGTTATTGTTGATGACTACTCCAGGTACACATGGACCATCTTCCTTTCCTCCATGGAGGACGTTTTCTCTGAGTTTGTTGTGTGGAGAAACAAGTATAACTTCAACTAGACCCCTAAAGGCCATTCGCACTGATTACGGAATAGAATCTTGAAACTCTCAATTCATTTCCCTATGTAGGAATAGAGGTATAGATCACAACTTCTCCGCACCAAGGACTCCTCATCAGAACGGTGTTGTAGAAAGAAAGAACATAACATTGGAGGATATATCCCGGACATTATTGATCGCGAGTGGACTACACAGAAACTTTTTGTGCAGAACCGTTGCATGCATCTTGGTATATATTGAACAGAGCGTTCCTAAGGCCTTTGATCGAGAAAACATCCTACGAGCTACTAAAAGGACGAAAATTCAATGTAATTCACTTACGTGTTTTTGGTTGCAGGTTTCCTCATAGAAACGGACAAGAAAGTTTGACGCAAGGAGTGATATGAGAATTTTTGTGTGGTACTCTTCCCACAGCAGTGCATACAAAGTATTTAATCAATGAACCAGGAAAGTTGAGGGAAGTTTTCATGTGAGGTTCGAATAACATAAAATGGTTGGTGATGAACTTCACGACCCTAATGCTCCTTCACACATGGTGATGTAGGGAAATCCCTACAAGGCTCGGATCTAGAGTTCAAACCTTTCAAACATCAAGAACAAGTGTTCTAGATGTTGTCCTAGCTTGGAAACAAGCTTGGATGCAAAATAGAGATAGAAGTGAGATGAAAGCAAATGGGATAAGTTCTTGAGTGATCCTTATTCACTCTTGCAAGCACCTTGGACTTAACCTCAACACAATGCAAGCCAACAAGAAACAAACAAGCTATAACACAACACAACTAGGGGATATACCACCTAGAGCACCATGAGTTTCCCTAATCAAGTTCATACAATAACAATCACACAAACAAGATATAATTGGGCAAGAGATAATGGTTGTTTTCAGTTGTTCAACCAACAAACCAAGGTGGCCTTCAAATGATAGAAAGAAGTCTATGCTCAACTTACAACTTGTGTATTTTTAATCAATTCAAAGGCCCCTAAAAATGAGCTATCTCATGGCTTTTATACCAAGTGAGAGCCGGCCCTTTGAACCTCATAAAGTTCACTTACTTAAGACCAAAATACCCTAAGAAATGTTTCATAACAAACATAAGGAAGCTTGTGCAAATTGCACTTGAAAGTGACATAGCCGGCTAGAGGGCCTATCCGGGTATGTCCTAAAGTTAGCTCTTTGTAGCTTGACTTGGTCCAGAAATGACCAAGTGTTCTTCATGGAATTTGTGGAGGAGAGATACCTCTTTGACATATCAAAAGGGTAGAGGCAATGGGCTTCATCTCCTGGTCCATATTGAGAGCTAAAGTGGCATGTATAACTTGATCTTTGATCCTCTTAGCCATGGCTCTTGTGATTGCTCTTTGAGGAGTCGATGATAGGGATGCTCCTGCATCATTCCCTCCTTCTTTTGAAGGGCCTGACCTCAGCCCATCTTCATGATTGATGATTGGAGCCTCTTCTTCTTGTTCTTCCCCTTCACTAGCTTCTTCATCAACATTCTTGAAAAGAGTAAGGTCTCCAATGTTGAAAGTGGGATTGACTCCATACTCTTCTGGAAGGTCAATTACATAAGCATTGTCACCAACCACTCTTAGTACTTGGAATGGTCCATCCCCTCTTGGTGAGAGCTTGGAAGTCCTTAAGTTGGGAAATCTGTCCTTCCTTAGGTGCACCCACACTAGATCTCCTTCTTTGAGTATGACCTTCCTCCTATGCTTGTTCTTTGCCTCAGCTACACTTGTGGCTAAGCTCTCCAACCTCTCTCTGTTCCTTTCATGTAGCTCCTTGATGAGTTTAACCTGGTTCCCTGCACTATAATCACACTTCTCTTTGCTAGGCAAAGGAATAAGATCAAAGGGGGTTAGAGGGTTAGTACCATACACACACATAAAAGGACTTACCTTGGTGCTTGAGTGTGTGGCCCTATTGTAGGCAAACTCAACATGTGGTAGAATGTCTTCCCATGCTTTAAGGTTAGTCTTAATCAAGGCTCTAAGCATGGTCCCTAAAGTCCTATTAGCCACTTCAGTTTGTCCATCAGTTTGGGGGTGACTAGATGTAGAAAATAAGAGCTTGGTTCCTATCTTTCCCCATAATGTTCTCCAAAAATGACTAAGGAACTTAGGATCCCTATCACTCACTATGGTCCTAGGTAGGCCATGTAGTCTAACAACCTCACTAAAGAATAAGTTGGCTACACTAGTTGCATCTTCAGTTTTATGACAAGGTATAAAGTGAGCCATCTTACTAAACCTATCCACCACCACAAAAATAGAATCTCTGCCCTTCCTAGTCCTAGGTAACCCTACAATGAAGTGCATACTAATATCTAACCATGGGGCACTAGGGATAGGTAGTGGTGAATACAAACCTTGAGGTTTCACTTTGGATTTGGCCTTAAGGCACTCAATGCATCTCTTAAGCATATGTTCTATGTCTTTGAGCATGTGAGGCCAAAAGAAATGGGAACTCAGTATAGCATGGGTCTTGTCCCTACCAAAATGTCCCATTAAACCTCCTATGTGAGATTCCTCCACCAGAAGAAGTCTAAGAGAACACTTAGGTATGCACACCCTATCAACCTTGAATAGAAATCCTTCAAACAAGTAAAACTTGCCTAAGGGTCCCTTTTCAAGGCAATGAACATATATATCACAAAAATCAGAATCATTACTATAAAGCTCTTTGATGTAGGTGAATCCTAACACCTTTGAATCAAGGGTGGTTAGCAAGGTATGCCTCCTAGAGAGTGCATCTGCCACTACATTGTCTTTCCCTTTCTTATACTTGATAATATAAGGGAAAGTCTCAATGAAATCCATCCACCTACCATGTCTCCTATCAAGCTTGTCTTGGCTTCTAAAATGCTTTAGTGACTCATGGTCAGTATGCAAGACAAACTCATTAGGCCACAAGTAGTGTTGCCAAGTTTTCAACACCCTAAACAAAGCATACAACTCTTTATCATATGTAGAGTAATTTAGAGTTGCACCTTTGAGTTTTTCACTAAAGAAGGCAATAGGTTTACCTCCTTGCATTAGCACACCTCCAATGCCCACTCCAGAAGCATCACATTCCACTTCAAAAGGCCTTGTGAAATCTGGAAGCACTAGTAGGGGTGCCTCGGTTAGCCTTGCCTTAAGCTATTGAAATGCCTCTTCTTGGCTGGTTCCCCATTGGAAAAAAATGTTCTTCTTTGTAAGCTCAGTAAGGGGTGAAGCAATGGTGCTAAAATCCTTGACAAATCTTCTATAGAAGCTAGCAAGCCCTTGGAAACTTCTCACTTGTGTTGCACTAGTTGGAGTTGGCCATTCTTGTATTGCCTTAATCTTTTCTTTGTCAACCTCCAAACCCTTGGAACTCACTACAAAACCTAAGAATGAAACAGAATCTGAGTAGAAATCACATTTCTTAAGGTTAGCATACAAAGAAACTTGCTTGAGTTTGGATAGTACTTCCCTTAAATGAATGGCATGCTCATGGAGTGACTTTGAGTAGATAAGAATGTCATCAAAGTAAACCACCACAAACTTCCCAATGAAGCTTCTTAGGACATGATTCATCAACCTCATGAAGGTTGAAGGAGCATTGGTAAGACCAAATGGCATGACAAGCCACTCATACAACCCAAACTTAGTTTTGAAGGCAGTTTTCCATTCATCACCTTCTCTCATTCTGATTTGATGGTACCCACTCTTGAGATCAATTTTTGAGAAGCAAGATGCTCCATGGAGTTCATCTAACATGTCATCTAACCTTGGAATTGGATGCTTATACTTGATGGTGATGTTGTTGATGGCTCTACAATCCACACACATCCTTAGTGTGCCTTCCTTCTTAGGCACCAACAAAACTGGCACGGCACAAGGGGACATGCTTTCCCTTATGTACCCTTTCTCTAACAACTCATGGACTTGAGTTTCCACCTCTTTAGTTTCCATAGGATTCATTTTGTAGGCTGGCCTATTAGGAAGTACCTGCCCTGGAATGAAATCAATTTGATGTTCAATACCTCTTAGTGGTGGAAGTCCATTGGGTAGCTCTTGTGGAAACACCTCATGGAACTCATCTAGCACTTCTTGGATGGCCTTAGGCAATGTGTGGCTGGGTGCTTCTGATGTTAAGGTGTGATTCTTGACCAAGCTCATTAGCATAGCATCCTTGGGCAGAAACTCATCCCTTGGAACTTCCTTGAACACTAGCATGGAGTATTGTCCTTGGAACTTGGAGGTGTGCAAGACCAGGGGCTTGTCCTTGGTCTTAAGCCTCTCTTTTGGTACCATCTTTCCCTTATCCTTGGTTCTCTTAGCCTCAGCTGCTTCCACAATTTGAAAAGGAGTCATAGGTTTCAAGGTAATCAACTTGCCATTAACCATGAAAGAGTACTTGTTAGAAAAACCATCATGTGTAACTCTATTATCATATTGCCATGGTCTTCCTAAGATTAAATGACAAGCTTGCATGGGTAATACATCACAAAGTATAGTGTCCACATATGAGCCTAGCTTAAAGGTCACATTACATTGCTTGTGAACTTTGAGTTCTCCACAATCATTCATCCAATGTAGTTTGTAAGGTCTAGGATGCAATATGGATGGCAAGTCTAACTTTTCTATCAATTCACTACTAGCTATATTGCAACAACTACCTCCATCAATAATCACATCACAAACCTTGTCTTTTATCATGCATCTACTATGGAAAATGTTCTCCCTTTGGTTATCTTCAACCAATTCAGTTTGGACACTTAGAACTCTTCTACAAACTAGCACTTCACCATGTTCATACCCTATCTCCTCTGATTCTTCTCCTAAGTCCACATCTAGGTCATTAATAGGTTCATTATCTTCATGCTCACTTTCTGATTCATATTGTCCCATAGCATTAATAAACATAACTCTCTTGTTAGGACAATCTCTCATGAAATGGCCTTTACCCTTGCATTTAAAGCACTCTAAACTACTAGATCTAGGGTAAGGAGTATTAGACACATTAGGGGGTTTAGGAGTACTCCCTGAGTTGCCCATGGCTTGGCCTTGGGGCTTAGGTGGATCCCTTTGTGGATAGGTTCCCTTGGGTGCTTGAGTAGGGGTGGTGCTTGGCTTGTTAGCTCATGGGGTGCTTGATCCCATTGGCCTAGAAGTGGGCCTTGTTGTTTGCACCATCCTAGCCTTCATCTTCCTTTCAACCTTGATAGCATTATGAAATAATTGTTCACTAGTTTCATAAGGATACATGTCTACCTCATTGGAGATGGAAGGGTTCAACACCCTTAGAAACCTTGCATTGGTGGCCATTGGGTCTTCTCTGATGTTGGCCTTGATCATGGCCATATGCATTGCATTATATACCTCCTCCACACTCTGACTTCCTTGCTTCAAGGTCTCTAACTTGTGCCTTAGCTCCCTTGCATGGTGCTCAGGTACAAATCTTCTTCTCATGACCCTCTTCATGTCATCCCAATTCTGGATGGGAGGCTCTTGTCTTTCTCTTCTCTCCTGGACCAAGTTGTCCCACCACAACATAGCATAGTCTTGGATTTCAAGGATAGCAAGTTGTACCTTCTTTTCTTCATTGAAGTTGTGGCATGACCAGATTTGGTCCATCTTTCTTTCCCATGCCATGTAGGTGTCCGGGTCACACTTGCCTTCAAATGGTGGAATCTTCACCTTGATCTTGCCAATGCCATCCTCTTCTCTTGGCCTAGGCACTTGCTCAAACCCTTGATCATGTCTTGGTTGCCTTGGAGCTGGTTCTACATGGTGTACTGGGGCATGTCTAGGAGCTTGCTCAAAAGGTTGCTCATGTCTAAGTTCCCTAGGAACATACCCATAAGGGTGCTCATTCCTTTGGAACCTTACCCTCCTTCCTCTATCTCCTCTTCCTCCAAATCTCATATACCTATCACCCTGAAACTCATCAACAAATTCATCACTATATCTATTCACATTAGGAGAATCAAAGTTAGGAAACTCCCTTGAGTATTGCATAGGTGATGGTCTTGCCAAGGGTGAGACATGTTCTCTAGTTGGTATCCTAATAGGCTCAGGTCTATTTATGGGTGAGATGGAGCCTATCCTCACATCTTGTCTAGGAATAGGAGCATGGGAGTGTGCATGAGAAGGTTCCCCTGGTTCATATTGGTTCCTTAAGATCCTAGGAGAACTCCTTGGTGATTTATGTTTTGACTCCAATGTTGCCATTCTACTAGAGAGCTCTTGGTGATTTCTAGCTATGGTGTCATTAAGGGTCCTTATGAGTGAGGCTAGGTCTGGTTGAGGGTTGGTGATACTTTGCTCTGAGTTGATCAAAGGGCTCACCTCCTCTTGTTGAGAATGATGGGGTGAGCTAGACATTGTCACACAAATAACAAGCAAAGATGTTAAGTTAGAGTAATAACTTGTGTTTGATTGGTGTCTTCTCTCACACTCAAAGATAATCTCACAATCTCTGCTCAATATAGTACCTTATAAGTGTGAAATGATTTGAGTGAAGCTAGATTAAGTACACTTAATGATGCCAAAGAAACAAGAGTTATAGCATGCAGTTTTAGGTACTTAGGCAAAAACAGAATACTTTTAGTGTGTTTAGCTCAAGAGGGGCGAAGGACTATTACCTTAGTTTTAGGTGAACAAGAAGCCCTTGGAGTCCCTTTGTAATTGCCTTCAAAAGTTCCTTGGAAAAGGCTGAGGATTGTGTTTAGGAAAAGAAGTTAAGTGAACCACCTTAGGTGTACTACTTCTCTTAAGGCTAAAGGTGGGGTATGGCTTAAGTTGTGAAGGGCACTTGGCAATCCCTTCTCTCCGTCTTCTCTGAGTATTATGACCACTTGGTCACGTTCCAAATGTTGCACTTGGAGTACACAACAAAAGGTACAAGGTTTAATGTTGAATAGGCAAGCTAGCACGTTACCGGGTACAAAAGTGTGTTGTCAAACAACTTTGGGTGTGTTTTTCAAGAGGTCAATGGGCTGCAATGGATATGACTTTTCTTGAGCCTTGTAGTGGAGGTTTTTCTAGGTAGAGGGCTCAGGTCAAATCCAAAAAGGCACGGCTCAATGAGGCTGCAATGCCTTGGGAAAATGCTAGGTCAACACTTTTGGAAAGGAGAAGTGACACTTTACCGCTTTGGGAAAGGTTTTGGCTTTAGTGTTTTGGGCAATCTACTCGTGCCCTTGGTCTGATTTTTGTTTCCCTCCACAGATCAAATGTTGTTCTTCATGGGGCACATGAGTGTTCTTCGTTTGGTTGTGTTTGGATTGAGGGGTGAAGCTCCAAAGTTGGGTTCTTGACCACTTTTGTGCGTGAATCAAGCACCCGGTTTTCTGCCTCTGGAGTGATTTTCTTTGCCTTGGTCAGAACGATCTACTCGGTGGATTTGGGTGATTTTTGTTGCTGTAGAAAGATCAAGACCTGTACTTTACACTTGGTTCAGATTGTTCTTGAAGATGGCTGCGTTTGGTAGGGCTAAAAAGGTCTGGCTTTTGGTATCTTGCTCGGCGCTGGTTCCCGGAACAAGACACAGATTTGGGTGAAGGGTAGGTTTTCCTTGGAACTTCCGAAGCCAAACTTATGGAATTCCTTAGGCAACTTCCTCACCTTCAACCTTGGTTTTAGTCCTGCAAAAAGTTCAAGCATTCATCTTGGTTAGACCAAAGAAACAAGGTAAAGAAAAGGCTAGCTTTTGTGGGTTTTCACAATGTTTTTGTCAAGTGTTCTTGCAAGAACTTGCAAGGCACTTGGTTTTGGGTTTTCTAAGGTGAACAAAGGGTGAACTCACTGAGCTCTGATACCACTTGATGTAGGGAAATCCCTACAAGGCTCGGATCTAGAGTTCAAACCTTTCAAACATCAAGAACAAGTGTTCTAGATGTTGTCCTAGCTTGGAAACAAGCTTGGATGCAAAATAGAGATAGAAGTGAGATGAAAGCAAATGGGATAAGTTCTTGAGTGATCCTTATTCACTCTTGCAAGCACCTTGGACTTAACCTCAACACAATGCAAGCCAACAAGAAACAAACAAGCTATAACACAACACAACTAGGGGATATACCACCTAGAGCACCATGAGTTTCCCTAATCAAGTTCATACAATAACAATCACACAAACAAGATATAATTGGGCAAGAGATAATGGTTGTTTTCAGTTGTTCAACCAACAAACCAAGGTGGCCTTCAAATGATAGAAAGGAGTCTATGCTCAACTTACAACTTGTGTGTTTTTAATCAATTCAAAGGCCCCTAAAAATGAGCTATCTCTTGGCTTTTATACCAAGTGAGAGCCGGCCCTTTGAACCTCATAAAGTTCACTTACTTAAGACCAAAATACCCTAAGAAATGTTTCATAACAAACATAAGGAAGCTTGTGCAAATTGCACTTGAAAGTGACATAGTCGGCTAGAGGGCCTATCCGGGTATGTCCTAAAGTTAGCTCTTTGTAGCTTGACTTGGTCCAGAAATGACCAAGTGTTTTTCATGGAATTTGTGGAGGAGAGATACCTCTTTGACATATCAAAAGGGTAGAGGCAATGGGCTTCATCTCCTGGTCCATATTGAGAGCTAAAGTGGCATGTATAACTTGATCTTTGATCCTCTTAGCCATGGCTCTTGTGATTGCTCTTTGAGGAGTCGATGATAGGGATGCTCCTGCATCACATGGAGGAAGAAGCCTTCCCCATTTTGGGAACTATAAATCAGGTGCCAAGTGAAGAAAATGAGTGTTCCTTGAATTATGCACATCACAACAACGATCTCACACATGATGTCGTCAATCTAACTCATACCTCACAAGCAGATGTGGGGAAACACTTCCCTCAGGTACACAACACGAGGCTAGTATTTCTTAGCATGATAAAGTAGACATAGATGACTTCATCCATCCTCGTGCTCGTGCACCCCCATCATGGATGAACAACTATGAATTATACGCGGCATTTGAACAAAAAGAAGAGAGACTTTCCCTTTCCAAGGAAAATGTGGAGGTACACGTTCCTGAGCAGAACTCATATGCCTTCACTGTCTTTGTGTCTCTCATAGAAACCAAGACTATAAGTGAAGCATTGAAAGATCTGAGTGGTTAAAGGCTATGCAATAAGAACTACATTAGTTCGAGAGGAATAAAGGCGACTGGTTCAAAGGCCAACAAATCACTCCATCACTGGGACAAAATGGGTCTTTTGTAAAAAGATTGGTGACAAAGGACATGTCAGAAAGAAAAAGGAAAGGATAGTGGTCAAAGGGTATAATCAACAGAAGGGAATAAGCTATGACAAGACCTTTTCTCTTGTCGCAAGATTGGAGTTCGATCATCTATTAATTGCTTACTCTGCATTCCATGGCTTCAAGCTACAACAAATGGATGTCAATACTGATTTTCTCAACGGAATCCTGAAAGAGAAAGTGTACATGGAACAGACTCCTGGATTTGAGGATCCGACAAACCTACACCATGTATGTGTCCTTGACAAAGCATTTTACGACCATAAAAAAGCTCCAAGAGCATGGTATAAAAGATTGTCCCAGTTCCTCCTTTCTCACGCTATGTCCGAGGTGATATTGACAATACCCTATTCCTACTAAGAGAATGGAAACGCACTCTGGTTGTGCAACTAGTATACGTCGATGATATCTTCTGCGGCTCCACAAACGATTTCCTGGTCAAGCAATTCACAATGCTCATGGAAAGTGAATTTGAGATAAGCATGGTTGGTGAGCTGCAATTATTCCTCTGCTTACAAGTAGTACAAAATGAGGAAGTGTAGGTTTTTGACCTTCTATACGAACAGATAAAGTAGCTTTGATCGGCTAACACTTATAAAAGAGTAGCTCGATCAACTCGGTTAAGTGTTCAAAATATATGAAAGTTTAAAACACGTTTAAGCTAGTCTAATCTCCAAGATAAACGCAACAATCTAGTAAGCTAGTGTGTTAGAGTTGTGGAAGAGGAGATTAGGTGCAATACTTTGAACTTAAAATTGTTAGATGATAAGTTTGACTCAAATGCACAGATTTTCCAAAGGTGAGAACCCTAAGCTTCCACTAACCTCGGGATAAAACTCACCACTAATTAGATTATATTAATCAAGAGTAATTACAATGATTTGTAACACTCTCCCTTAATACAATCTACGTTCAACTCAATACAAGTGATCCTTTCCACTCTCAAGATGATTTATACCACACACTAACCTCATGCGACCTTCTCTAAGAGTAGTTTTACTCTAGCTAACGCCCTTACCAATTCACTCTTGCTTTCTCCTCTCAGCAAGCAAGGTTTTCCCTAAGCACTCAGCTCTCTGGCTTTTCCTCTAAAGCCTTTAGCTCTCTTTTGCTCTTCTCAGTTCGTGTGCCTAACATCACCTATTGCACATATTTATAACATTTCTAAACTTATTTTCCAAGTAAAGAAAATCCTATAACCTATGGCAATGAAGAATTCCACGTTGGCAATCTGTGTGACCTATCCTTTCAAGGAGCGCATCAAGGATTTCACACGCATTTGTGCTTCTTCTATTGAGTAACCGTTTTGTCCATGTTGGCAATCCTCTCCACACCACTTGTGCTTCCTTCATTCGTCCAGCTTGGTGATCGCCATTCATCACTATCAATTGGTAGAAATCACACATTCCCCTATCCTTAGCTTCTCGGCCTTCCCATCACTGTGCCTGAATTCTCTATGCGCTGGTGTAGGATTCCTCCGTAGGACAGTCTCTTTGGAACTTGATCACCTGTACACTCTCTCTGAGTTTGAAAAGTGCTCCACTAGCTCACAGTGGCTCTCTTCGCTTTAGCTAGTCCTTCCGTCTTCACAACTCATCACCTAGGTCTTTATTTTATTCTTTTATTTCTTCAATACTGCCGTGGTGAGACTCGCTTTCCCCGCTAGGCTTCAAGCAAGTCTCTTTATAGACAAAGCTAGTTCGCTTGTGTCAAAGCTATTCTCTTAACTCCTTGAGCTATTCCTGGAAATTTTATCACACATGATGGACATCAAATACTTATGATTATCATCATCAAAACAAGCAAAATGATTGAGCTAGCTAGTTACACACTCTAGCTCAAACCAACAATTTCCCCCTTTTTGATAATAAAAACACTTAAGCAAGAAAGCACATTATATTTCAAAACGTACTGAGTTAAACTTAAGATATTAAATGAAGCTTGTTGAATACTTTCAGATATAACAAATTAGCTTAATATCTTGCTAAAAACACATAGCAAGTCTAACTTTGTTCCCCCTTAGACCAAGCTGGTCTAAAATCTTCCCCCTTATTTGAATAAGGTATGTATCTGCTTACTTCCCCCTTTTGACATCATCGAAAAATGAAAGAGTAATTCATGTAAAGGAACTAAAGTGAAGTTGTGAAACAAGCGTAACTCAATAATCATGCAAATCAAGATATTCAGCGCAAAAAAGAAAGGTGCAACCATGCAAAAAGCACAAGATTATAGAAGCAATCAAGCATACTATTTAATCAATAAAATCTTAAACCTTTTTTGAGCTGAGAGTTCTTAGGATTACTAGTTAATCTGATAGAAAGCAAAAAAAAACAAAGAGAGGCACAAAATAAACACAAGCTTTAGACACATTGAGCATCACACTGATGGGCAAGAGACACCAACTTCTATAAAATACTCGCTTGTTCCTCTTAGGGCTCTGTCATGAGCTGAAGTTGTGTACTAATATCAACAAGATGCTTCTCTATTGTCGAAGACAAACTCTAGATAGCTGAAACAATTGAAGACTAAGACTCGATGGTTGCTGGTGTGACTAGCTCTCTGGACTGTGTACGAGAAGAACTGGCAAATGGCGGGAGTTTCTTAGGGGGCTTGGACACGAGCTCGGTAACTTTTTCTAGTGTAAGCACATCGCTGAATCTAGTCTCAAGATTAGGCTTATAGAGACCTTCTGCCTTCAACATGCGAGCAATAATATGTGGAAAGGTAAGAGGGCTACCATGATGTGCTCGGCTGACAACCATATGTGAAAACATGAGTTGCGTTGTGTTGATAAGCTCCCCATTCAAGCATATTGCCATGATGCAAAAATCGATGATAGTCCCGCGGTCTAGTTTGGTGTTTCTAGGTGTTATGTTCTTCACAATAAAGTGGTGTAGAAGTCGCTTGGATGCTAAGAGGTGATCAGTCTTCAACGTTACATGGACATTCTTCCCAAATAACGCTTCCTTGATCGTTGTTGAACCCGTTGGCCAATTTTTCTTGTGTAAGTGACCAAAACCAACCAAAGAGCTGTCTGGATCGGCCTCTTCACCAATAGCCTTTGCTAGGTCTCTGACTTTAGAGCTTTCCTCAGCGTTGTTCATCCATACGAAGTTGAAAGTTGATGGTTCACTAGAAGAAGAATAATTGATGGAAAAGACAGAATAGAATTGTCTAATGAGGTCAAGATCACCTTTGCTTACCTCCGTCTTGATAGTTTAAGCTTGAGTAGCTTAAACATTTTGCTTGTTTTGATGATGATAAACATAGCATTTGATGTCCATTGTGTGGGATAAGCTTTCTAGGAATAGCTCGGGGAGTTAGGAGAGTTGCTTTGACACAAGAGGACAAGCTAGAGACTAGCTTTGAGCCTATCGGGGAAAGTGACTCTCGTCAAGGCAATGTTGAAGAAATAAAGAACGAAGAAAATAAAAGCACATGTGATGAGTTGTTAAGACCGAAGGACTAGCTGAGCGAAGAGAGTCACTGCGAGCTAGTGGATCGAGCTTCAAACTCATAGTGAAGTGTACAAGTGATCAAGTACGAGAAGAGTGTCCTACGGTGGAATCCTACACCAGTGCATAGAAGATTCAAGCGCATTCAAGGGAAGGCCGAGAAGCTAAGGATAGGAGAATGTGCAATTTCTACCTCTGGATAGTGATGAACGGGGATCGTCAAGCTAGACAAATTAGAGGCGCGCAAGTGATGTTGAGAGGATTGCCAGCTTGGACAAAGTTGTTGCTCAAGAGAAGAACAAAGCTCGTGAAATCAAGTGGTGTTACAAGGGATGAAACAATCACACGGATTTACAGTGTTTCATTCTTCATTCCATTTTGTTATAGGTTTTTCTCTACTTGGAGGATAAGTTTAGGAATTCTATAAATAGGGGAAATTGGTGATTGTTAGTGCATGAACTCTAGAGATGAGTTGAGAGAGCATCCCAGAGAGAAACACAAGAGGTCTAGAAAACTTTAGAGATAAAGTGAGTACAGCTGGGTGTTTAGGGTAAACCACACTTTCTCAGAGTAGATAGCAAGAAGAGAATTGGTAAGAGTCGTAGCTAGAAGAAAGCTACTCTTACCCATGGTCGTGTGAGGTTAGAGAGTTCGTCTACACACCTTGAGAGCAGAAAAGATTACTTGTATTGAGCTAAAACGCATGTTGTATTGAGTGAGAGAGTTACGAGTGTTGTAATTTCTCTTAATAAATAAAATCTAATTAGTGGTGAGTTTTATCTTGGGCTTGATAGAAGCCTAGGGTTCTCACCTTGGGGAAAATCTGTGCATATTGAGTCGAACTTACTGTCTAACAATTCTAAGTTCAATTATTGTAGCCAATCTCCCTTTCTGGAACTCTAACACACTCTCTTAATACCTTGTTGTGTTTACTTTGGAGTTTAGACTAGCTTTCAAGTGTTTTTAGCTTCCACATCTTTAAAACACTAAAGTTGGTTGATCGAGATACTATTTTATAAGTTTTAGCTGATCCAAGATACTCTATCTTATCCAGCATTGATTCATTTCTGTATTAGACTCGCTGGATTCGATCCTTACGCACTAGCTTTCTAGCTACTTGTGTATTGAATTTTATATGTGTGTAAAACCCACATATCTCAAGCGAATCCCAATTATGCAACTTCAACAAGTATCTGAAGCTGTCTGAGCCAGAAGCATCTTCAATTTCCTTTAGAATCTCTGGAGGCACTATTAGAGGAGCGAGTATGTCTCGCTTGGAGATACCACCTGGGATGGGAGGAAACTCTGAGTGAGATGTTGTGTCTTCCTTCATAGATTTCTTCTTGGATTTCGACTTAGTTTCTTTCTTGATGTGCTTAGGAGGCGTAGACTCTGCACTTTCTTCTTCAGACAGTAGCTCTTCTTCCTCAATCTCTATGAGCTTTCGCTTACCAGCGATTTTAGCGTCCTTAAACATTTTGTGATGGGCCAGAGTGAAACCCTCATCATCCTCATCTATGAAAGAAGCAGATAGATTTGGAGGATTAGGAGGAGAAGTAAGAAGAAGTTGTTCACATTTATCTTGCTTAGCCGTTGTAGTGAAGACCTTTGACTCGACACTTTCCAGATCAGATAAAATGTTGGCAACTGAGGCGGTCATCGGATCAACTGGCACTAGCTCTTTGCCTTGTTCGCTGGTTGTGTTCTCAGCGAATTTTGGAGAGACTCGCTCCTGGTCAGCTGGTGTGTCTGGAGTCTTAGCGGATGGAGATCCAGACACCGTCGCTTTCGGTGTAGTCTGCGGAGTTGTAGATGTCTAAGCAGTTAACTGTCGATGTTGTATGATCTCTTCAAGATCAACCCTTCGGTCGCGGTAGAGCTCTTCTAGAAGCTCTTCCTTGGAGAGATTGGCGAGGGGTGATTGGTCGGCCATTTTAGTGTGTGAGATTTTGTGTTTTAGGGTTTATCAAGTTGGGACTTTCTGAGGAGGTGAGAGTAAGTAGTAGCGAGAGAGAGAAAAAAGGTAGTAAATGGTGAAAGCACTGAGCACAGAGAGGTGGGAGATAATGAACACGGTAAAGATTATCATAAATGCATACCCATGTATATATAGTGGAGCGCTTCCTTCCTCTATAAGATTTCACCACCAAAACGAATCATTGAAATCACGCAACGGCTAACTCCAACGGATAGATCCACAATGTCTATATCTCAATGGCTATAATCTCGAAAGCTTTTCAACGGATGCATGCAAACTTGCTTTTCTGAGAAGCACTTTACCAAGTGACACATGGACTTCAAAATACTCGATGTAACGGCTCCAAGAGATGAGTAGACAGCGACATAGATGCGATGTGAAGTCTAAGTGTGGCTTTTCTGAATCCATTTATACTGGATCACTGGGCCATGTAGCCTTTCTGAATCTAATTATACTAGATCATGGGGCTATTTGTCTAGACCTCACTTTTCAGAGCCGAAATATATTACCTTTCTTATTAAGCAACCTTCGTAGTTAAGCAAACCCAAAAGCGACTAAGACTGCCTCTGAAGTGACTCTTGCACAAGTGCTTGATCATGCTTAGGAGTGTAAAGCAAGTGTATATATGTACCCAATGTATCATTTAAGCACGTAAAAGATTAACTAGAAATGCGCATTTCAAAATTAGGGACATAACACGCTCACACTCAATATATAGTGAAAATATAACGTATGTGCATAAGAGGATTACTGGTTTTTACACAAAAATGAATACTTCCTATTGTGGAGTTTATCAAGGGAATAAGGAAGCGTTACATTAATGTTAGGCAAGGGACATCATAGAAATGAATCATTTCTTAGGCATGTAATAAGGCAAGAAGACAATCACCATTCTCTATTTGTGACACATAAGAAGAGCATGCAACTTGCTAAGAATATAATCAATAGCTTAAGTGAAATATACTACTTGAGCAAGACTGGCTTGTGAAAATATAAGCATGAAAAGCAATCAAGCAAGCAACACAATTCAACTAAAGTTCCCAACGTAGAATTAAATTGTATTCATTTGTAATCAAAGAATGGGAGAAACTTACAGCGCATATCTTGCTTCAGCTAATAGGAAAAGATAGAAAAACCAGAAGAAGTCAAGGCCTAGAAAGATATCCAAGCAAAGCTCCTTAGAAAAGATATGGTGTTGCCATTTTCTCTTCTAGAAGTATAAGATATAGTTCAGCGAGTTGAATAAAGAATCGCTTGAAGTCCTCAAAGACTCACTTGAACATATCTGAGTCTCGCTTGAAAGATATAAGTAGCTTGTTCCATGAATGAGACTCTCTTTGATTAAAGCTAAATGTTACCACATAGATGTACATCACCTGTACGATAAGAATGAATGAGATGTGTATTAGACATTGAAGCACGCTTGATTTCTTTGGTTCAGCCCTGAAAGAGATAGAAAAATCCTCCTTATTTGTGAAATGAGAGCAGCTTAAGATATGATTTTGTCCCTTCTATTCTTCATTCCAACCTTCAAGATAGAATCAAGCTTTTTGTTTCTAACCAAGTGTTGACTTTGTAGGAACGTTAGAGCTCGCGATTCCAGAACTAGAAGGTAGAACTTTCATCTTCACAGTTCTAGAAACTCACTCATAATATATCATCGTTCAAATCTAGAACTTGGTGAGTTTTACCTTTGGAAGGTATCACTCGTTGTGCTTTCGCTTGTTCGTGCTT
Organism: Phyllobates terribilis; assembly: GCF_046119375.1. Lineage (NCBI taxonomy): Eukaryota > Metazoa > Chordata > Amphibia > Anura > Dendrobatidae > Phyllobates > Phyllobates terribilis. The sequence continues at coordinate 27,874 of NW_027369227.1, forward strand.
AGCTTTTGAGGGCCTAGTACGTACACGCTGAGTCTCAAAAGACTCGCTTGATTGAGCTTACCCTTAGATTTAGTCTTATTAGACTTCTAGGGCTTTTCCTCAAGCGCTTTTAAGCATTCACACTCATTCCTTGAGTGACCATTGCTTCCACAGAAAGTGTAATAATGGTTATATCTAATATATCCATATTTGCCTTTTCCGTGTCAAAATGGCTCTTGGCATGTAAGGCTAGAAGGTTAAGTGTTCAGAGGAGATTGCACTTGTTTAATATACATGCTATGCGCTTTCTCTCTGTAAAACCATTGTTTGTCCTGAGTTGGTCTCTTCTATAGAAGATTCACTTTTCTTTGTAAGTATGAGTTTTCAGCTCTGCAAGAGTGAAGTTCCTTGTCTAGCTTAATGATTTTATCATGTAGCTCGCTAGATAGAGAATGGCTTGAGTTGGACGAGTCATGATTATTGAAACCTAACCTCGGTCTAACTTTCACGAAAACTGTTTGATTAACAGTTTTAACTTCCACAGATGCATCTAGATAAACTATCTTAGTTAAAATTTCATCAATCATGTCTGTGATAGTTGAGTTAGTGCTTTGGACAGAAGCTAAACCCTTGACTTTAAAAACCTCGCAGAATTTGGTGAGAAGAATGGGCTTTGAAGACAATTGTTTATTTAACTCAGCTATTTGTTCTCTTAGATCATCAAGTTCTTCATGTTGGGAATTAGTCTTAGCGCAAACAACTTCATGATCCAAGACCAACTCACTAAAGAGCTCAAGAAGGGTTTTCCTATGAAGGAGCTCAAAATTGAGAGAGCTTACCTCGATGTCTTCGTCGGTTCCGGAGTCTTTGGCGGCTATTAGGCAAGTATCATTCACTACTTGGCAATTTGGTTCATCGTCGGAATCTCCCTATAAGACCTTCTTGGATAGTGGCTTATCCTTCGTGTAATACTTGGTCATATGCCCGTGAGATAGGAAATTGAAGCACACTGAGTTGGAGCTGGAGCTTGAATCTGGATGTAGAACAACATTGACTATGTTGCAAAGTGTTACCAGTTGTTCTTCGATTTTGAAATCGCCTTGTTCCTTGAGTATTTTCCTGAGTAATCTTATAACAAGAGCAGTTTCCTTTTTCTCCGTGATTCAAAAGAGAATGACGAGCTGAGAGATAATAGATATGACAATCAATGCATACGAACAACGAAAGCTCTAATACCAGTTGTAGGATTTTTACCTTCTATACGAACGGATCAAGTAGCTTTGATCGGCTAACACATATAAAAGAGTAGCTCGATCAACTCGCTTAAGTGATTAAAAGATATGAAAGTTTAAAACACGTTTAAGCTAGTCTAATCTCCATGATAAACACAACAAGCTAGTAAGCTAGTGTGTTAGAGTTGCGGAAGAGGAAATTAGCTACAATACTTTGAACTTAAAATTGTTAGATGATAAGTTCGGATCAAATGCACAGATTTTCCGAAGGTGAGAACCCTAAGCTTATACTAAGCTCGGGATAAAACTCACCACTAATTAGACTATATTAATCAAGAGTAATTACAACGATTCTCAACACTCTCTCTCAACACAATCTATGTTCAACTCAATACAAGTGATCCTTTCCACTCTCAATATGACTTAGACCACACACTAAACTCATGCAAACTTGGATAAGAGTAGCTTTCCTCTAGCTAACGCTCTTACCAATTTGCTCTTGCTTTCTCCTCTCAGCAAGCGAGGTTTTCCCTAAGCACTCAGCTCTCTAGCTTTCGCTCTAAAGCCTTTAGCTCTCTTTTTTCTCTTCTCAGCTCGTGTGCCTAACATCACATATTGCATATATTTGTAGCATTTCTAAACTTATTCACCAAGTAAAGCAAATCTTATAATCTATGGCAATGAAGAAGTCCACGTTGGTAATTCGTGTGATCGATCCTTCCAAGGAGTGCATCAACGATTCCACCGCATATGTGCTTCTTCTCTTCAGTAACCTTTTTGTCCATGTTGGCAATCCTCTCCAAACCACTTGCACTTCCTTCATTTGTCCATATTAGCAATCCCCATTCATCACTATCCATAGGCAGAAATCGCCATTCCCCCATCCTTAGCTTTGCGAGCTTCCCTTCATTGCACCCAAATTTTCTATGCGCTGGTGTAGAATTCCTCCGTAGGACACTCTCTTTGTCACTTGATCACTTGTACACTCTCTCTGAGTTTGAAGTGTGATCCACTAGCTCGCAGCGACTCTCTTCGCTTTAGCTAGTCCTTCCGTCTTCACAACTCATGAAATAGGTCTTTATTTTCTTCTTTTATTTATTCAATACTGTCTTGGTGAGACTCTCTTTCCCCGCTAGTCCTCAAGCTAGTCTCTACATAGACAAAGCTAGTTCGCGTGTGTCAAATCTATTCTCCTAACTCCTCGAGCTATTTATGGAAAGCTTATCATACAAAATGGACATCAAATACTTATGTTTATCATCACCAAAACAAGCGAAATGATTGAGCTAGCTACTTACACACTCTAGCTCAAACCAACAGGAAGGCACCAAATTCCACTAACCAAATACATTTAAGAGTGCATCAAGAAGTTCGAAATGACGGACGCCAAGCCGTTCTCTATTCCAATTTCTACCAATGACTCATTAGGGAAGGATGATCATGATAACAATGTTGACCAAATACTATGCAGGGGAATGATTGGCTTTTTACTCTATCTAATAGCAAGTATGTCAGATGTTATGTATAGTGTGTGTTTGTGTGTCAAGTTTCAAGCAAATCCTAAGGAATCTCACATCAAGGTTGTCATGATACTTCAATACCTTTGAGGGAAAAATGATCTATGTCTCTGAGGAGACCTAAAGTTCATTGTGTAATGTGGATCGTGTGATTTGAGTAACTTAATCTAACCAAAGAATTATTCTTTTGTGCAGAACAAGATTAAGAACTTTAAAACAATGAATTCCAAAACGTTCTTATTTATTGATTCTCTTAGAGTTACAAATTTAAGGCGAACATACAGTTCTTAGTTCGTCTCCTAAACTCTTCTAGATATTGCCTAAACTCTAAATCAACAAAGATGACCTCTAAGGAAGAACTCCCTTTTCTAAATAGATAAATTAAGCTATTTATACTAAAGGCATAATCATCAGGAACTAATCCACAAAAAGCTAGATAAAATAATTAAATAATAATAAAATCTAAAAAGAAACTCAAAGATAACAAAGTAGCTCTAACAACCTAGGTTAGGGATCTAGGAGATCTCTTGAAAATCTATCTTTCCCTTTATAGCATCTTCAAATATATATCTCCTCTTTTACGCGCTCGGTTCCCATCCTTTAGCTCGGTTCCTTAAAGTGCGTCACTCCCTTGTGTTATTTGGAACATCCATTAATCGGTTCCCTACATCCATCACTCGGTTCCCTATCTCCGTTACTCGGTTCCCTACATTCTGGTGAAGCACTTTCAGCGCTTTATTTATCTACTCGCTTAACTCCGTTAAGGCGGTTCAACTTCCTAACTTAAGCTAGTTAATTTCTTTTCTCAAATGACTTATTTTGCTCAAAGGCCTATTATTATCCTGCAATAACTCACTCAAGGTAGACATTAGTATATAAAAATATTTGTTATCATTAAACTTGAGAGATCATAAGTTATATATACTAGTAGCTAGTTATTATAACCAACAATTTCCCCTTTTCTAATGATGACAAACATGGAATCTTGCCATGGAAATAAAGTTTAGCCAAAAGCACTGAGAAAGAAATAGTTTTTGATTCCCCTTTAACCTGTGAACATCTAGCATATATCACCCTTTGAACTTACTGCAAGGGCTAGTTCTCTCTTAATCAAATAACTCCTATGCTTTTATTATTCCCCCTTTTGACATCATTTAAAAAGTCATGCTCAATATTAAACAAGAGAAAATAAGTATAATATGTGCGTGCTCTCTAGAGGAATGATGAAGTGATTCATAAGAAAACAACAAGTAAGGCACTTTTCAGTACGAACTAGAGCAAGCAAGCATTTAATCAAAAGCATATTTCATATGTTAATAAGCACACAGGAAACAAGCAATAAGAGCAAAAATACATAAAGATTTTGAGGAGCTTTTGGATTTCTAGGGAGCCCTAAGATGCTGAGAACGAGCATTGATTCAAGGCCACTATTCATCTTCAAAGTCACTCAGATATTCTTCTTTCAAAGGGCCGACCATGAGGGCCTTGATGTGGTGAAGGTGCTAATCGATTATTTTAAGAATGCATGCCATGTGCTTGTTCAGTTGAAGAACGACCTCTAGTGTTCGGAGTTGGAACTCAGAGGGGCTTAGGTTTTGAGGGAGAAAGGGCTTGATTAGGCTCTGGATCTGCTCAGTATTTGTAGCTGCTTGTTTGAGCTTCTGGGAAGGACTTCCACACTAGCATTTTTATTTATTTTTCTTTTACCAGATGCCTTATCTCGTTCACATTGATGATGCAATCATGGAGTATTTCTTTTGCTGGCTTGTAGATGCCGAGCTTGGTCATAATTTTCTTTACAACCATTTTATTTCTTTGTCCCTATAAATCCATTGATCCCCATGTTCAGTTCCCATCAAATTTGCGCTTGTTACTTACTCAGAAAATTCGGTCCCCATCATATTAGGTGTTGTGTCTCAGTTATCATTCTCAACGGGATATATTTACTAGCTTAAGCACTTAAATAAATTCAAACACACAAAGGAACTTCATAGCTCTATAAACAAACATGTGCTAAGCATAATTAGGAAGAATCTTTGACATCTAAGTGAATATTCCCATGTGTGGACTAATGTTCATACGGAACGTAACACAATGATCAAGGATTAAGGGACTAGCTTATAAACACGAATCATATCTGGGGGGCTTTATGATATGGTTAAGAAGAAATCATCATGTGTTATTATCAAGGCTTGAAAAATAGAGCATGCAAAGGTATCAAATTTTATCAAGCAATAATAGAATCCTAGAAGGCCTAATAAGCATTTATCATTAAGCATCACACAGAGCATGCGAGAGACGAATACCCCTAGGAGTATAGGCTAGGTTCGTGCACGTAATAGTCCTAAATTCCCAAGTTTAAAAGAAGCGTTAATTTTTATGAGTCAAGAAAGAAGGAGATTACAGAGAGGGGGGTGCTTAATGGAGAGGGATCAATCACAAGTGTAGCTTTAGTTTGATAAATGGTTCCTTGTTCAGGGCCTTAGTGAAAATGTCAGCTATCCTTCAGTCCCTTTGGTTACCTATAATGTTCTTGATGCTCATGGTTTCCTACAATAAAGCCATCAAACCTTTGGAACCATCGAGTCTCAGCTTTTCTGGGTGGATTAGGTTTCTTGTTGACATTAGGAGAATGATTATTAACGCGCTTCTGGCCTTTGGTTGAAGGAGCATGTTCATAGTAAGAAGGGTCATTCAAATCAAGCACTTCACGTGTATTGTGAGTGGGTGACTTGTATGGCTTGTTACTTAGAGCATGATTCTTCTTGTAGCAATGTATATAGTATGACCATTATTACCACAGAACCTGCACCATTCATTATATTTGACATAACCGTACTTGCCCTTTCCAAGTCTGAAGGGCCTTTTATTCTTGACCATCTTTGTCATGAGGTTGACTTCCGTGTCATCGTCCTCTTCCTCTTCACCATCGTTGATGTCCATCTTTACTAGAACCTTTGTAAGCTTCAAATATGTTCCAGTGGCTTCTTTTGTATCTAAGACCTTCCTCATATCAACATTCTCTTGGTTGAAAAGCTTGTCGATCACTGAGAGCTTCTTACAATCTGGAGACATTAGACCGATTCTTCGGGTGAGATCAAACTTGGCAATCATTGCGTAGATGACCACTAGTGTTTGCTCCAAAGGGTCAATCTTTACACTAGCAACGCTTAATTTACTCACCAAGATAGTGAACCGGAATTGGCAAGTACACACCCTTTCACCAGGGAGTTGCTTGAATGCTTGGAACTCCCTTTGAAGAGTAAATTTCCTTGTGTCCTTCTTATCTTCACTACCTCTATGGATTGAGATGATGGATTCCCACTTATCCCTGGTTGTTGTATGCCAATGACCTTGTTGATGTTTGTTCATGTGAGTCCACATACAATAAGTTTTCGGGCTTTGGAGTTCTTCTCCATCTTGGCATAGTGATCAGGCTGCTAATCTTTCCTTTCCTTTAATTCCATAAGCACTTCATTGTCGAACTCTATAATCTTACCGCATTGGTAGTCCGGGTTTTGGATGAACTTTGTATGCACTCCTAGCCATTAGTCAAGCTCCACTTCAAGAAGTTGGTGAGGTTTGTTCAAGGACATCCCGAGGTTGAATTCTCCATTCATTGTCATCGTTCTGGAATCGGAACCTCGCTCTGATACCAATTGTGGATCGTGTGATTTGAGTAACTTAATCTAACTAAAGAATATTTCTTTTGTGCGGAACAAGATTAAGAACTTTAAAACAATGAATTCAAAAATGATCTTGTTTATTGATTCTCTTGGACTTTATAACTTCAAGACAAACACACATTTCATAGCTCGTCTCCTAAACTCTCCTAGATATTTTGTTGTTGGTTATATGAACTAGCCCTTAGTTCTTGTAACTAATAATGCCTCAGTTTTAATGATAAGAAACTGCCTTATGAACTAATATGTGTATTGAATGAGATATCGCAGGAAATCGATAGGCATTTGAGTTATTTAGGAGGTTTAAGCATGGAAAGCCACGAGCTGAAGTGGAGATACAAGAGCGAGTCCAACGAGAAGAATAGCGCTGAAGACGCTTAACTAGGAGCAAGGGAACCGAGTGACGCTGGAGGGGACCGAACATAAAGAGTGAAGAATCGAGTTGCAGAGAAGTAAACCTCTTTACAAAGAGGACGCGCTCAAGGTAACCGAATACATTGAAGGGGGTAGAGCGCGTATATATGGAAAGAAATAATACAAGAGTCATAGAAGCAAAGATTTTATTTGCCAGAGATTTACCAGATTCAAGATCTTAACTGTTGAAGCTAGTTTGTCATTGTACTCGGCTAGTTTAGATTTAGTAGTTTATTTATTATTATCTTCATACTTTTAGGTAACTAGTTCCCGATGATTATGATATAGTATAAATAGTTTAGTTCATTTATTTTTAAACGTGGTTGTTGAACGAGAGAGAAAGAGTTCATTTTGATTTAGGACTTAGGCAATAGCTAGGAGAGTTTAAAGAGAAAATAAGAATTGTGTGTTTGCCTAGTAGTTGTAAGTTCCACGAAAAATCAAATCAACAACGTTTTGGAATTGGGTGTTTATTTGTTCTTAGTCTTTATTTCTGCACAAAATTTCAATCTGTAGTTAGGGGTAAGATCTTCACAATCCACAATTGGTATCAGAGCAGGATCCAATTCCAATACGGAAATGAAGAACTCAGAGTTCAACCTAGGCATGTCCCTCAACAAACCTCACCAGCTTCGAGAAGGAGAACTTGATTGGTGGATGGGAGTGCACACGACGTTCATTCAAACTCAAGACTACCAATGCTGGAAAATCATAGAGCTTGGAGACGAGGTACTCCTAGAGTTGAATGAAAGAGCGCAATGGAAACCAGATCACTATGCCAAGATGGAGAAGAATGCAAAAGCTTGACAGTTGATCTTGTGTGGACTCACCCGCATGGATATTGACAAAGTCATTGGCATACCAACAGCCAAAGAAATGTGGGAAGGTATCATCGCCATACATAGAGGGAGCAAAGACCAGGAGGATACCAGAAAGTTCTAGCTTCAAAGGGAGTTTCAGTCCTTTAAACAACTCCCTGGTGAAAGCGTGTCAGTCTGCCAGTCGCACTTTACAATTCGGATCAACAAATTGACTGCCTCTGGTGTAGTCGTCCCTCCCTCAGAGCATACACTGGTCGTCATCTATGCTATGAGCGAAAAATTTGAGCTCACTCGACAAATCGCTCTCATGTCTTCAGACTGCAATAAGCTTTCAGTGTTTGACATATTTGGTAAGTTCTTCGACCAAGAGAATGTTGATTCTCTAAAGGGATTACGAGTAAAAGAAGCCACTGTAACAGCGATGAAGCTCACGAAGGTGCTTGAGAAGATGGACATCAATGAAGGTAAAGAAGATGAGGACGATGATACAAAAGTCACTCTTATGACAAAGATGGTAAAGAAATGGTTCAAGAAGAGAGATGGACCAGGAGAATCATCATCCTTGGCTAAGCGTGATCTCAAGGAGTATACATGCTATAACTGCCAGGAGAAGGGGCATCTTGCCAAGATGTGCACCATCCCAAAAGTAGAGGCCACAGAGAAGAAGGCACTTTTCTCAGCATGGGGAGAAGAAGATGATGAAGTTGACCTTCACGAAGGATTCCAAGGCAAATGTCTCATGGCCAATGCAGAGGCTCTTACTTCTAAGTAAAAACTCCCAATTCCTTCCTTAGTCACTTAAACATGCTTGAAAAGAAAGACCTTATTAATATGATTAAGGGGCTACTAGAATACACTGAAGCTTTAGAATCTTAAATCACAGAATATGAATAGGAAGTAACTGAACTACGAAATAAATGTCTAGACTTGTCCACTAGGTTAGCTGACAAAGAAAATGCCTTAGTAAAATCTAAGGAACTGAGTCTGATGACGAAATCCTGTGAGGGCTGCAAAGGTAAGAAACCTCAAGGGGGTCGTCAAAGGATTTAGAACTCAAGGTAGAAAGCGACTTAGGGATAATTCTTATGAAGATCATTGAATTAACACAATCTATTAATGAGAAAACGGTGAACTAAACTATCTTTGTAAAAGCTATACCTGGATTAGGATATGACTTAGATCCCTCCAAGTGCTCGAGTGCTAATGAAAAGTTCACCAGAGAATTAAGTGAAAAAGTTGAGACCTTAGATAAGGCCCTTTAAATCTGTAGAAGTAAGAATGAATTCTTAGAGAAAAAGGTCAAGGCACTTGAACAACCATTAGGGGATGACAATCATTGGTTTCATGGAGAAAAGGCTCATAAGATTTATATGAACCAATCCTAAGGGAATGCCACAAACATACTAGATCCCTAGATTAGGGATAGGAAGCCCTTTAGACTTGGAAAGGGAAAATTATGGTTATGTGAAGTACAATGAATGGTGTAGATTTTGTGGTAACAATGGTCACACTATACACTCTAGCAAGAAGAAGCAAGCGCTAAGTAAAAGGCATACAGGTCACCCACTCGCGCTACACATGAAGTGAGTAGCTTGAATGAGGCTTCTTACTTAGTGCATGCCTCTTCATCTAAAGGCCAAAGGCTCTATCGTAGTACCTCTCCTCATACTAATCAGAAAACTAATCCACCCAGAAAAGTTGAGCTTCAATGGGTTCTAAAAGTTTGATTGCTTATTTACAGGGAAACTTGAGCAGCGAGAACAAATGGTACATAGACAGTGGATGTTCATGTCACATGTCCGGAGACAAGGAGAGACTACAAAGTTTTCAAGAATATAACAGTGGAAGTGTATCATTTGGTGACAAGAGAGCTAGAGAAATCACTGGACATGGAAAGGTACATCTCAATGACAAGATAGAGATCCAGATGGTAAACTTTGTGGAGAGCCTTCGCTACAATCTCTTAAGCGTAGCTCAACTCTGTGTTGAGGGACCAAACAAGGTAACCTTCACAACCTCGAAGTGCTTTGTGAGAAATGCTACTGGGAAAATCATCTTAAGGGGGAAGCGAGTCAACATCGCGTATATATTCGACTCCAGCTTCATCCCAAAGAGCACCTTTGTCTTGCTATAGAAGATCAGACCGACTTATGGCATCAACCACTAGGGCACGTCAATCTTCATCTTCTACATCATCTACGTGCAAAGGAGCTAGTATGTGGCTTACCTCTTCTCAAGATAGACAACATGACTCATTGTGCTAATCATGTCAAGAGAAAGCAAGTCAGAAGCTCGTTCAAAGCTAAGCAGGACATCACTACAAAGAAGCCCCTTGAGCTGCTTCACATGGATCTCTATGGGCCAATGCGTGTTCAAAGACCTAGTGGAGCATGCTACATATTTGTGATCGTTGATTATGATTCTAGGTTCACTTGGACCTTATTCCTACGCTCCAAGGATCAAGCCTTCTTGTGCTTCATCGAGCCAGTCGCTTTACTCGAGAATTCTTTATCTCTGAAGGTGCGCTCTATAAGATCAGACCATGGAACTGAATTTGAGAATGGAGATATGCTAAGCTACTACATTAAAAGAGGAATTTCTCACAACTTCTCATCTCCTAGGACCCCACAACAGAATGGAGTGGTTGAAAGAAAGAACCAAACATTAGTAGAGATGGCGTGCACCGTGCTACTTCAAAGTGGAGTCACTCCTCTCTATGGGATGAAGCGGTGAACATTGCATGCTACGTCACCAACAGGGCCATTCTACGACCTTCACTAGGCAAGAATTTGTACGAGCTGATCAAGGGATACCCTCCAAGCTTATCTCATTTTAGGGTATTTGGATGCAAGTGCTACGTCCTGAATAATGGGAAAGATAATTTAGGCAAGTTCGATACACAAAGTGATGAAGCCATCTTTCTTGGCTATGTCCCATCAAGCAAAGAATACAAGGTGTTCAACCAAACAACAAGAACATTTGAAGAGAGCATACATGTAGTGTTTGATGAAGACGTGTTCCTCTCTTCTTCGTCAAATACCTCCGATCCATTCCCAGAAGGCTCCCCTTAGAAGCTTCCTCAGACATTGATCGAGTCCCTCCTCCAAAAGCCTTAAATCCACTCGCCCTTCCCTATACAACCTCAGTTCCCTCAGGCCCAGACTCAGACTGTGATAACGAAGGGCCTTCTAATTCAGATATTGCTCAGAGCATAGAGCCTCCCACTAGAGTCTTTCAACAACAAGGTGCTCATCCTCCATAGAACATGCTCACCCCAGTCCATTCTGGGATCCACACTCGCTCTCGTGTAGCTCAACTAGCACCTCCAGAGGCAATCATTGAAGCACTTGATGAAACAACTGAGGAAACCAGCGTTTGTGCTTTCAATGCCTTCGTCTCACTCACTGAGCCTAAGAACATCAAATAAGCCATCCTTGATCCAGATTGGGTGGCATCCATGCAAGAAGAGCTTCATGAGTTCGAGCAGAATAAAGTCTGGCGTCTAGTTCTTAAGCCCTCCAATCGCACCATCATAGGCACTTGCTGGGCCTTTCGCAACAAGCTCGATGATTCAGGAGTTGTCGTAAGGAACAATGCACGATTAGTCACACAAGGGTACATTCAAAAAGAAGGGATCGATTATGACGAGACCTATCCTCCAGTTGCCAGATTAGAGGCCATTCGTCTTTTAATTGCCTTCACTTCACATAAGGGCTACATGCTGTTTCAAATGGATGTGAAGACGCCTTCCTTAGTGGTGTGCTCAACGAAGAAGTGTATGTGAAGCAGCCACCAGGCTTTGAGGACTCGACTCACCCAGAGCACGTGTATTTCCTGGACAAGGCCCCCTATGGGTTAAAGCAAGCAACAAGGGCATGGTATGAGTGCCTCTCCGAGTAGCTCCTCGCCAACAACTACAAAAGGGGAACAATCGATAAGCTAACGGCCTCTGGCATAACCATTCCAAACTATGAGAAGACACTGGTTGTCATGTACACTATGAGCGATAAATTCGAGCTCACTTGACAAATCGCACTTATGTCGCCAGACTGCAAGAAGCTTCTAGTTGTATACATATTTGGCAAGTTCTTCGACTAAGAGAATGCTAATTCGTTAAAGGGCTTAAAAGTAAAGGAAGCCACTGGAACAACGTTGAAGCTCACGAAGGTGCTTGAGAAGATGGACATCAATGATGGCGAAGAAGATGAGGATGATGATACAGAAGTTGCTCTCTAGACTAAGATGGTTAAGAAATAGTTCAAAAAGAGAGCTGGACCACGAGAAGCATCATCATCAGCCAAGCGTGATCTCAAGGAGTATACATGATATAACTACCAGGAGAAGGGACATCTTGCCAAGACGTGCACTAACCCAAAGGTAGAGGGCACTGAGAAGAATGCACTTTTCTCTGCATGGGGACAAGAAGATGATGAAGCTGACCTTCACGAAGGATTCCAAGGCAAATTTCTCATGGCCAATGCAGAGGCACTCACTTCTGAGGTAAAAACTCTTGATTCCTTTCCTAATCGCTTAAATATGCTTGAAAAGAAAGACCTTATTAATATGATTAAGGGGCTACTAGAGGATATTGAAGCCTTAGAATCTCAAGTCACTGAGTATGAAGAGGAAGTTATTGAACTACGTATTGAATGTATAGACATGTCCACTAGGTTTGCTGACAAAGAAAATGCCTTAGTAAAATCTAGGGAACTGAGTCTGATGACGAAATCCTGCGAGGGTTGCAAGGGTAAGCAACCTCAATGGGAATCGTTAAAGGACCTAGAACTCAAGGTAGAAAGCGACTTAGGGCTAATTGTTACGAAGATAACCGAATTAACTAAATCTGTTAATGAGAAAACTGTGAAACAAACTGTCTTTGTAAAAGCTAGACCTCGATTAGGATAAGACTTAGATCCCTCCAAGTGCTCGAATGCTAATGAAAAGCTCACTAGAGAAGTAAGTGAAAAAAGTTGAAACCTTAGATAAGTCTCTTCAAATATGTAGAAGCAAGAATGAATTCTTAGAGAAAAAGGTTAAGGCATTTGAACAACCATTAGGGGATGACAGTCACTATTTTCATGGAGAAAAGGATCATAAGATGTCTATGAGCCAAGCCTAATGGAATGCCACAAACATAATAGATCCCAAGATTAAGGATAGGAAGCCCTTTAGACCTGGAAAGGGAAAATATGGTTATGTTAAGTACAACTAATGGTGCAGATTCTGTGGTAACAATGGTCACACTATACACTCTTGCAAGAAGAAGCAAGCGCTAAGTAAAAAGGCATACAAGCCACCCACTTGTGCTACATATGAAGTGAGTAGCTTGAATGAGGCTTCTTACTTAGCGACTGCCTCCTCTCTAAAGGCCAAAGGCTCAATCGTAGTACTTCTCCTCACACTAATCAGAAAACTAATCCACCGAGAAAAGTTGAGCTTTAATGGATTCCAAAAGTTTGATTGCTTATTTACAGGAAAACTTGAGTAGCGAGAGCAAATAGTACATAGATAGTGGCTGCTTATGTCACATGACTGGAGACAAGGAGAGATTAAGAAGTTTTCAAGTATATAATGGTGGAAGTGTATCATTTGGTGACAAGAGAGCTAGTGAAATCACTTGACACGGAAAGGTACATATCAAGGACAAGATAGAGATCCAAATGGTGAACTTTGTGGAGAGCCTTTGTTACAACCTGTTAAACATAGCTCAACTCTGTGATGAGGGACCAAACGAAGTGACCTTCACTACCTCGATGTGCCGTATGAGAAATAATGCTATTGGGGAAACCATCCTAAGGGGGAAGCGATTCAACAGTACCTATATATTCGACTCTAGATTCATCCCAAAAGGTCACCTTTGTCTCGCTACTATCGAAGATCAAACGGAATTATGGCATCAACGACTAGGGCACGTCAATCTTCATCTTCAACATAAGCTGCGTGCAAAGGAGCTAGTTTGCGGTCTACCTCTTATCAAGATAGACAACTTGACACACTGTGCTAATTATGTTAAAGGGTAAACAAGTCAGAACCTCATTCAAAGATAAGTAGAACGTCACAATAAAGAAGCCCCTTGAGCTTCTTCATATGGACCTTTGTGGGCCAATGCGTGTTCAAAGTCCTGGTGGAGCACGCTACATTTTTGTGATAGTTGATGACTACTCTAGGTTCACTTGGACCTTTTTCCTGGGCTCCAAGGATCAAGCCTCCTCGCGCTTCATCGAGCTAGTCGCCTTACTCGAAAATTATCTATCTCTGAAGGTGCGCTCTATAAGATCTGATCATGGAACTGAATTTGAGAATGGAGAGATGCTGAGCTACTGCATTGAAAGAGGAATTACTCACAACTTCTTAGCTCCTACGACACCACAACAGAATGGGGTGGTTGAAAGAAAGAATTGAACGTTAGTAGAGATGGCGCACACCATGCTACTTCAAAGTGGTGCCACTCCCTCTCTATGGGTTGAAGCGGTGAACACTGCATGTTACATCACCAACAGAGCTCTTCTACGCCCCTCTCTAGGCAAGACTCCTTACGAGCTGATCAAGGGATACCCTCAAAGCATATCTCATTTCAGGGTATTTGGATGCAAGTACTACGTGCTGAATAATGGGAAAGATAATTTAGGCAAGTTTGATGCACGAAGTGATGAAGCCATCTTTTTTTGCTATGTCCCAGCAAGTAAAGCGTACAAGGTGTTCAACCAAAGAACAAGAACCTTCGAGGAGAGCATACATGTAGTGTTTGATGAAGGCACGTTCCTCACTTCCTGGTCAAATACCTCTGATCCATTTCCAGAAGTCACCCCCTTAGAAGCTTCTTCAGATATTGATCGAGCTCCTCCTCCTAAAGCCTTAAATCCACTTGCCCTTCCTTATACAGCCTCAGTTCCCTCAGGCCCTAACTCAGACAGTGACAACGAAGGGCCTTCTAATTCAAAATTTGATCAGAACACAGAGCCTCCCACTAGAGCTTCTCAACAACAAGGCACTCATCATCCAACAAACATGCTCACCCCAATCCATTCTGGGATTCACACTCGCTCTCATGTAGCTCGAATAGCACCTCCGGAGACAATCGTTGAAGCAATTGATGAAACAACTGAGGAAACCAACCTTTGTGCCTTCAACGCCTTCGTCTCCCTCACTGAGCCTAAGAATATCAAAGAAGCTATCCTCGATCTAGATTGGGTGGCAGTCATGCAAGAAGAGCTTCATGATTTCGAGCGAAATAAAGTCTGGCGCCTTGTTCCTAAGCCCTTCAATCGCACCATCATAGGCACTCGATGGGTCTTTCGCAACAAGCTCGATGATTCGGGAGTTGTGGTAAGGAACAAAGCACGTTTCGTAGCACAGGGGTATAATCAACAAGAAGGAATTGATTATGACGAGACCTACACTCCAGATTCCAGATTAGAGGCCATTCGACTTCTCATTGCCTTCGCTTCACACAAGGGCTTCAAGCTGTTTCAAATGGATGTGAAGACGGCCTTTCTTAATGGTGTGCTAAATGAAGAAGTGTATGTGAAGCAGCCTCCAGGCTTTGAGGACTCAACTCACCCAGAGCACGTATATTTCTTGGACAAGGCCCCCTATGGGTTAAAGCAAGCACCAAGAGCATGGTATGAGTGCCTCTCTGAGTACTTCCTCGCCAACAACTACAAGAGGGGAACAATCGACAAGACTCTCTTCATCCAGGAACATAAAGGCGACATCCTAGTGGTTCGGGTATACGTTGATGATATTATTTTTGGTTCCACTAACATGTCGCTTGTAGAGAATTTCAAAGACGTGATGAGTAGCAAGTTCAATATGAGCATGATAGGGGAACTCAACTTCTTTCTTGGACTGCAAGTGGTGCAAAAGGCTGAAGGCATTCAAATTCATCAACAAAAGTACCTAAGGGAGATCATAAAGAAGTTTGGGATGGACAATAGCAAGCCCCTTCACACTCCAGTGTCCACAGGCACTAAGCTAGACGCAGACCTTAACGGCTCCAAGGGGAATGAAACACTCTATAGAGGTATGGTAGGATCTTTAATGTACTTAACCGCCTCTAGGCTCGATATTGTATTTGCAGTAAGTTTGTGTGCACGTTTCCAATCCGATCCAAGGGAGTCGCACGTTGCTATTATCAAGCGTATCCTTCGCTACTTGAAAGGGGCTGATAATCTCTGTTTATGGTACCCTAAGAACTGTGATTTTACCCTTGTTGGATACACAGATTCTAACTATGCAGGTTATCTTGTTGATCGAAAGAGCACCTCAGGTATGGCACAATTCATAGGCCCTTGTCTTGTTTCTTGGGGATCTCGCAAGTAGAATTTAGTAGTTGTGTCCACCACGGAGGCTGAATACATAGTAGTCGCTTCTTGTTGTGCTCAAATCCTATGGCTCAAGCAACAACTCACGGACTTTGGTATTTCGATGGGCTCAATTGAAATAAGGTGTGACAACACAAGTGCAGTCAATATCTCAAAGAATCATGTGCATCACTCTCGAACCAAGAACATTAACGTGCGTCACCACTTCCTTCGAGATAATGTGGAGAAGAAGCACATCGAGCTCACCCACTGTAGGACTAAGGATCAAATAGCAGACATATGCATCAAGGCCTTGAACAAGGAACCATTCATCAAACTCAGACTTCACTTGGGCTTGATCCCTTTTCATTAAGC
>NW_027369228.1:0-44194 GCF_046119375.1 Phyllobates terribilis
ACATTGCAAGGTGCAATTCTGAAATTTTTTGCTTTTTCCTGCTAATCCTAGCATGATAAAGAAGATTCAAAGAGAGTGAGATGCCAGCTCCTTTCATTCAGTCAGTAGCTTCAAACATTTCTGGTATATGAAAAACGTTTTTCAATGGCAAAAATCAATGAATATTGTAAATGCACAAACAGTAATATCTCCACATTGCAAGGTGCAATTCTGAAATTTTTTGCTTTTTCCTGTTAATCCTAGCATGATAAAGAAGATTCAAAGAGAGTGAGATGCCAGCTCCTTTCATTCAGTCAGTAGCTTCAAACATTTCTGGTATATGAAAAACATGTTTTTCAATGGCAAAAATCAATGAATATTGTAAATGCACAAACAGTAATATCTCCACATTGCAAGGTGCAATTCTGAAATTTTTTGCTTTTTCCTGCTCCTCTTAGCATGATAAAGAAGATTCAAAGAGAGTGAGATGCCAGCTCCTTTCATTCAGTCAGTAGCTTCAATCATTTCTGGACGTTTTTCAATGGCAAAAATCAATGAATATTGTAAATGCACAAACAGTAATTTCTCCGCATTGCAAGGTGCAATTCTGAAATTTTTTGCTTTTTCCTGCTCCTCTTAGCATGGTAAAGACTCAAAGAGAGTGAGATGCCAGCTCCTTTCATTCAGTCAGTAGCTTCAATCATTTCTGGACGTTTTTCAACGGCAAAAATCAATGAATATTGTAGATGCACAAACAGTAATTTCTCCGCATTGCAAGGTGCAATTCTGAAATTTTTTGCTTTTTCCTGCTCCTCTTAGCATGATAAAGAAGATTCAAAGAGACTGAGATGCCAGCTCCTTTCATTCAGTCAGTAGCTTCAATCATTTCTGGACGTTTTTCAATGGCAAAAATCAATGAATATTGTAAATGCACAAACAGTAATTTCTCCGCATTGCAAGGTGCAATTCTGAAATTTTTTGCTTTTTCCTGCTCCTCTTAGCATGATAAAGAAGATTCAAAGAGAGTGAGATGCCAGCTCCTTTCATTCAGTCAGTAGCTTCAATCATTTCTGGATGTTTTTCAATGGCAAAAATCAATGAATATTGTAAATGCACAAACAGTAATTTCTCCAGCATTGCAAGGTGCAATTCTGAAATTTTTTGCTTTTTCCTGCTCCTCTTAGCATGATAAAGAAGATTCAAAGAGAGTGAGATGCCAGCTCCTTTCATTCAGTCAGTAGCTTCAAACATTTCTGGTATATGAAAAACATGTTTTTCAATGGCAAAAATCAATGAATATTGTAAATGCACAAACAGTAATATCTCCACATTGCACGGTGCAATTCTGAAATTTTTAGCTTTTTCCTGTTAATCCTAGCATGATAAAGAAGATTCAAAGAGAGTGAGATGCCAGCTCCTTTCATTCAGTCAGTAGCTTCAAACATTTCTGGTATATGAAAAACATGTTTTTCAATGGCAAAAATCAATGAATATTGTAAATGCACAAACAGTAATATCTCCACATTGCAAGGTGCAATTCTGAAATTTTTTGCTTTTTCCTGCTAATCCTAGCATGATAAAGAAGATTCAAAGAGAGTGAGATGCCAGCTCCTTTCATTCAGTCAGTAGCTTCAAACATTTCTGGTATATGAAAAACATGTTTTTCAATGGCAAAAATCAATGAATATTGTAAATGCACAAACAGTAATATCTCCACATTGCACGGTGCAATTATGAAATTTTTAGCTTTTTCCTGTTAATCCTAGCATGATAAAGAAGATTCAAAAAGAGTGAGATGCCAGCTCCTTTCATTCAGTCAGTAGCTTCAAACATTTCTGGTATATGAAAAACATGTTTTTCAATGGCAAAAATCAATGAATATTGTAAATGCACAAACAGTAATATCTCCACATTGCAAGGTGCAATTCTGAAATTTTTTGCTTTTTCCTGCTAATCCTAGCATGATAAAGAAGATTCAAAGAGAGTGAGATGCCAGCTCCTTTCATTCAGTCAGTAGCTTCAAACATTTCTGGTATATGAAAAACATGTTTTTCAATGGCAAAAATCAATGAATATTGTAAATGCACAAACAGTAATATCTCAACATTGCACGGTGCAATTCTGAAATTTTTAGCTTTTTCCTGTTAATCCTAGCATGATAAAGAAGATTCAAAGAGAGTGAGATGCCAGCTCCTTTCATTCAGTCAGTAGCCTCAAACATTTCTGGTATATGAAAAACATGTTTTTCAATGGCAAAAATCAATGAATATTGTAAATGCACAAACAGTAATATCTCCACATTGCAAGGTGCAATTCTGAAATTTTTTGCTTTTTCCTGTTAATCCTAGCATGATAAAGAAGATTCAAAGAGAGTGAGATGCCAGCTCCTTTCATTCAGTCAGTAGCTTCAAACATTTCTGGTATATGAAAAACATGTTTTTCAATGGCAAAAATCAATGAATATTGTAAATGCACAAACAGTAATATCTCCACATTGCAAGGTGCAATTCTGAAATTTTTTGCTTTTTCCTGCTAATCCTAGCATGATAAAGAAGATTCAAAGAGAGTGAGATGCCAGCTCCTTTCATTCAGTCAGTAGCTTCAAACATTTCTGGTATATGAAAAACATGTTTTTCAATGGCAAAAATCAATGAATATTGTAAATGCACAAACAGTAATATCTCCACATTGCACGGTGCAATTCTGAAGTTTTTAGCTTTTTCCTGTTAATCCTAGCATGATAAAGAAGATTCAAAGAGAGTGAGATGCCAGCTCCTTTCATTCAGTCAGTAGCTTCAAACATTTCTGGTATATGAAAAACATGTTTTTCAATGGCAAAAATCAATGAATATTGTAAATGCACAAACAGTAATATCTCCACATTGCAAGGTGCAATTCTGAAATTTTTTGCTTTTTCCTGCTAATCCTAGCATGATAAAGAAGATTCAAAGAGAGTGAGATGCCAGCTCCTTTCATTCAGTCAGTAGCTTCAAACATTTCTGGTATATGAAAAACATGTTTTTCAATGGCAAAAATCAATGAATATTGTAAATGCACAAACAGTAATATCTCCACATTGCACGGTGCAATTATGAAATTTTTAGCTTTTTCCTGTTAATCCTAGCATGATAAAGAAGATTCAAAGAGAGTGAGATGCCAGCTCCTTTCATTCAGTCAGTAGCTTCAAACATTTCTGGTATATGAAAAACATGTTTTTCAATGGCAAAAATCAATGAATATTGTAAATGCACAAACAGTAATATCTCCACATTGCACGGTGCAATTCTGAAATTTTTAGCTTTTTCCTGTTAATCCTAGCATGATAAAGAAGATTCAAAGAGAGTGAGATGCCAGCTCCTTTCATTCAGTCAGTAGCTTCAAACATTTCTGGTATATGAAAAACATGTTTTTCAATGGCAAAAATCAATGAATATTGTAAATGCACAAACAGTAATATCTCCACATTGCAAGGTGCAATTCTGAAATTTTTTGCTTTTTCCTGCTAATCCTAGCATGATAAAGAAGATTCAAAGAGAGTGAGATGCCAGCTCCTTTCATTCAGTCAGTAGCTTCAAACATTTCTGGTATATGAAAAACATGTTTTTCAATGGCAAAAATCAATGAATATTGTAAATGCACAAACAGTAATATCTCCACATTGCACGGTGCAATTATGAAATTTTTAGCTTTTTCCTGTTAATCCTAGCATGATAAAGAAGATTCAAAAAGAGTGAGATGCCAGCTCCTTTCATTCAGTCAGTAGCTTCAAACATTTCTGGTATATGAAAAACATGTTTTTCAATGGCAAAAATCAATGAATATTGTAAATGCACAAACAGTAATATCTCCACATTGCAAGGTGCAATTCTGAAATTTTTTGCTTTTTCCTGCTAATCCTAGCATGATAAAGAAGATTCAAAGAGAGTGAGATGCCAGCTCCTTTCATTCAGTCAGTAGCTTCAAACATTTCTGGTATATGAAAAACATGTTTTTCAATGGCAAAAATCAATGAATATTGTAAATGCACAAACAGTAATATCTCAACATTGCACGGTGCAATTCTGAAATTTTTAGCTTTTTCCTGTTAATCCTAGCATGATAAAGAAGATTCAAAGAGAGTGAGATGCCAGCTCCTTTCATTCAGTCAGTAGCCTCAAACATTTCTGGTATATGAAAAACATGTTTTTCAATGGCAAAAATCAATGAATATTGTAAATGCACAAACAGTAATATCTCCACATTGCAAGGTGCAATTCTGAAATTTTTTGCTTTTTCCTGTTAATCCTAGCATGATAAAGAAGATTCAAAGAGAGTGAGATGCCAGCTCCTTTCATTCAGTCAGTAGCTTCAAACATTTCTGGTATATGAAAAACATGTTTTTCAATGGCAAAAATCAATGAATATTGTAAATGCACAAACAGTAATATCTCCACATTGCAAGGTGCAATTCTGAAATTTTTTGCTTTTTCCTGCTAATCCTAGCATGATAAAGAAGATTCAAAGAGAGTGAGATGCCAGCTCCTTTCATTCAGTCAGTAGCTTCAAACATTTCTGGTATATGAAAAACATGTTTTTCAATGGCAAAAATCAATGAATATTGTAAATGCACAAACAGTAATATCTCCACATTGCACGGTGCAATTCTGAAGTTTTTAGCTTTTTCCTGTTAATCCTAGCATGATAAAGAAGATTCAAAGAGAGTGAGATGCCAGCTCCTTTCATTCAGTCAGTAGCTTCAAACATTTCTGGTATATGAAAAACATGTTTTTCAATGGCAAAAATCAATGAATATTGTAAATGCACAAACAGTAATATCTCCACATTGCAAGGTGCAATTCTGAAATTTTTTGCTTTTTCCTGCTAATCCTAGCATGATAAAGAAGATTCAAAGAGAGTGAGATGCCAGCTCCTTTCATTCAGTCAGTAGCTTCAAACATTTCTGGTATATGAAAAACATGTTTTTCAATGGCAAAAATCAATGAATATTGTAAATGCACAAACAGTAATATCTCCACATTGCACGGTGCAATTATGAAATTTTTAGCTTTTTCCTGTTAATCCTAGCATGATAAAGAAGATTCAAAGAGAGTGAGATGCCAGCTCCTTTCATTCAGTCAGTAGCTTCAAACATTTCTGGTATATGAAAAACATGTTTTTCAATGGCAAAAATCAATGAATATTGTAAATGCACAAACAGTAATATCTCCACATTGCACGGTGCAATTCTGAAATTTTTAGCTTTTTCCTGTTAATCCTAGCATGATAAAGAAGATTCAAAGAGAGTGAGATGCCAGCTCCTTTCATTCAGTCAGTAGCTTCAAACATTTCTGGTATATGAAAAACATGTTTTTCAATGGCAAAAATCAATGAATATTGTAAATGCACAAACAGTAATATCTCCACATTGCAAGGTTCAATTCTGAAATTTTTTGCTTTTTCCTGCTAATCCTAGCATGATAAAGAAGATTCAAAGAGAGTGAGATGCCAGCTCCTTTCATTCAGTCAGTAGCTTCAAACATTTCTGGTATATGAAAAACATGTTTTTCAATGGCAAAAATCAATGAATATTGTAAATGCACAAACAGTAATATCTCCACATTGCACGGTGCAATTCTGAAATTTTTAGCTTTTTCCTGTTAATCCTAGCATGATAAAGAAGATTCAAAGAGAGTGAGATGCCAGCTCCTTTCATTCAGTCAGTAGCTTCAAACATTTCTGGTATATGAAAAACATGTTTTTCAATGGCAAAAATCAATGAATATTGTAAATGCACAAACAGTAATATCTCCACATTGCAAGGTGCAATTCTGAAATTTTTTGCTTTTTCCTGCTAATCCTAGCATGATAAAGAAGATTCAAAGAGAGTGAGATGCCAGCTCCTTTCATTCAGTCAGTAGCTTCAAACATTTCTGGTATATGAAAAACATGTTTTTCAATGGCAAAAATCAATGAATATTGTAAATGCACAAACAGTAATATCTCCACATTGCACGGTGCAATTCTGAAATTTTTAGCTTTTTCCTGTTAATCCTAGCATGATAAAGAAGATTCAAAGAGAGTGAGATGCCAGCTCCTTTCATTCAGTCAGTAGCTTCAAACATTTCTGGTATATGAAAAACATGTTTTTCAATGGCAAAAATCAATGAATATTGTAAATGCACAAACAGTAATATCTCCACATTGCAAGGTGCAATTCTGAAATTTTTTGCTTTTTCCTGCTAATCCTAGCATGATAAAGAAGATTCAAAGAGAGTGAGATGCCAGCTCCTTTCATTCAGTCAGTAGCTTCAAACATTTCTGGTATATGAAAAACATGTTTTTCAATGGCAAAAATCAATGAATATTGTAAATGCACAAACAGTAATATCTCCACATTGCACGGTGCAATTCTGAAATTTTTAGCTTTTTCCTGTTAATCCTAGCATGATAAAGAAGATTCAAAAAGAGTGAGATGCCAGCTCCTTTCATTCAGTCAGTAGCTTCAAACATTTCTGGTATATGAAAAACATGTTTTTCAATGGCAAAAATCAATGAATATTGTAAATGCACAAACAGTAATATCTCCACATTGCAAGGTGCAATTCTGAAATTTTTTGCTTTTTCCTGCTAATCCTAGCATGATAAAGAAGATTCAAAGAGAGTGAGATGCCAGCTCCTTTCATTCAGTCAGTAGCTTCAAACATTTCTGGTATATGAAAAACATGTTTTTCAATGGCAAAAATCAATGAATATTGTAAATGCACAAACAGTAATATCTCCACATTGCACGGTGCAATTATGAAATTTTTAGCTTTTTCCTGTTAATCCTAGCATGATAAAGAAGATTCAAAGAGAGTGAGATGCCAGCTCCTTTCATTCAGTCAGTAGCTTCAAACATTTCTGGTATATGAAAAACATGTTTTTCAATGGCAAAAATCAATGAATATTGTAAATGCACAAACAGTAATATCTCCACATTGCACGGTGCAATTCTGAAATTTTTAGCTTTTTCCTGTTAATCCTAGCATGATAAAGAAGATTCAAAGAGAGTGAGATGCCAGCTCCTTTCATTCAGTCAGTAGCTTCAAACATTTCTGGTATATGAAAAACATGTTTTTCAATGGCAAAAATCAATGAATATTGTAAATGCACAAACAGTAATATCTCCACATTGCAAGGTGCAATTCTGAAATTTTTTGCTTTTTCCTGCTAAACCTAGCATGATAAAGAAGATTCAAAGAGAGTGAGATGCCAGCTCCTTTCATTCAGTCAGTAGCTTCAAACATTTCTGGTATATGAAAAACATGTTTTTCAATGGCAAAAATCAATGAATATTGTAAATGCACAAACAGTAATATCTCCACATTGCACGGTGCAATTCTGAAATTTTTAGCTTTTTCCTGTTAATCCTAGCATGATAAAGAAGATTCAAAGAGAGTGAGATGCCAGCTCCTTTCATTCAGTCAGTAGCTTCAAACATTTCTGGTATATGAAAAACATGTTTTTCAATGGCAAAAATCAATGAATATTGTAAATGCACAAACAGTAATATCTCCACATTGCAAGGTGCAATTCTGAAATTTTTTGCTTTTTCCTGCTAATCCTAGCATGATAAAGAAGATTCAAAGAGAGTGAGATGCCAGCTCCTTTCATTCAGTCAGTAGCTTCAAACATTTCTGGTATATGAAAAACATGTTTTTCAATGGCAAAAATCAATGAATATTGTAAATGCACAAACAGTAATATCTCCACATTGCACGGTGCAATTCTGAAATTTTTAGCTTTTTCCTGTTAATCCTAGCATGATAAAGAAGATTCAAAGAGAGTGAGATGCCAGCTCCTTTCATTCAGTCAGTAGCTTCAAACATTTCTGGTATATGAAAAACATGTTTTTCAATGGCAAAAATCAATGAATATTGTAAATGCACAAACAGTAATATCTCCACATTGCAAGGTGCAATTCTGAAATTTTTTGCTTTTTCCTGCTAATCCTAGCATGATAAAGAAGATTCAAAGAGAGTGAGATGCCAGCTCCTTTCATTCAGTCAGTAGCTTCAAACATTTCTGGTATATGAAAAACATGTTTTTCAATGGCAAAAATCAATGAATATTGTAAATGCACAAACAGTAATATCTCCACATTGCACGGTGCAATTATGAAATTTTTAGCTTTTTCCTGTTAATCCTAGCATGATAAAGAAGATTCAAAGAGAGTGAGATGCCAGCTCCTTTCATTCAGTCAGTAGCTTCAAACATTTCTGGTATATGAAAAACATGTTTTTCAATGGCAAAAATCAATGAATATTGTAAATGCACAAACAGTAATAACTCCACATTGCAAGGTGCAATTCTGAAATTTTTTGCTTTTTCCTGCTAATCCTAGCATGATAAAGAAGATTCAAAGAGAGTGAGATGCCAGCTCCTTTCATTCAGTCAGTAGCTTCAAACATTTCTGGTATATGAAAAACGTTTTTCAATGGCAAAAATCAATGAATATTGTAAATGCACAAACAGTAATATCTCCACATTGCAAGGTGCAATTCTGAAATTTTTTGCTTTTTCCTGTTAATCCTAGCATGATAAAGAAGATTCAAAGAGAGTGAGATGCCAGCTCCTTTCATTCAGTCAGTAGCTTCAAACATTTCTGGTATATGAAAAACATGTTTTTCAATGGCAAAAATCAATGAATATTGTAAATGCACAAACAGTAATATCTCCACATTGCACGGTGCAATTCTGAAATTTTTAGCTTTTTCCTGTTAATCCTAGCATGATAAAGAAGATTCAAAGAGAGTGAGATGCCAGCTCCTTTCATTCAGTCAGTAGCTTCAAACATTTCTGGTATATGAAAAACATGTTTTTCAATGGCAAAAATCAATGAATATTGTAAATGCACAAACAGTAATATCTCCACATTGCAAGGTGCAATTCTGAAATTTTTTGCTTTTTCCTGCTAATCCTAGCATGATAAAGAAGATTCAAAGAGAGTGAGATGCCAGCTCCTTTCATTCAGTCAGTAGCTTCAAACATTTCTGGTATATGAAAAACATGTTTTTCAATGGCAAAAATCAATGAATATTGTAAATGCACAAACAGTAATATCTCCACATTGCACGGTGCAATTATGAAATTTTTAGCTTTTTCCTGTTAATCCTAGCATGATAAAGAAGATTCAAAGAGAGTGAGATGCCAGCTCCTTTCATTCAGTCAGTAGCTTCAAACATTTCTGGTATATGAAAAACATGTTTTTCAATGGCAAAAATCAATGAATATTGTAAATGCACAAACAGTAATAACTCCACATTGCAAGGTGCAATTCTGAAATTTTTTGCTTTTTCCTGCTAATCCTAGCATGATAAAGAAGATTCAAAGAGAGTGAGATGCCAGCTCCTTTCATTCAGTCAGTAGCTTCAAACATTTCTGGTATATGAAAAACGTTTTTCAATGGCAAAAATCAATGAATATTGTAAATGCACAAACAGTAATATCTCCACATTGCAAGGTGCAATTCTGAAATTTTTTGCTTTTTCCTGTTAATCCTAGCATGATAAAGAAGATTCAAAGAGAGTGAGATGCCAGCTCCTTTCATTCAGTCAGTAGCTTCAAACATTTCTGGTATATGAAAAACATGTTTTTCAATGGCAAAAATCAATGAATATTGTAAATGCACAAACAGTAATATCTCCACATTGCAAGGTGCAATTCTGAAATTTTTTGCTTTTTCCTGCTCCTCTTAGCATGATAAAGAAGATTCAAAGAGAGTGAGATGCCAGCTCCTTTCATTCAGTCAGTAGCTTCAATCATTTCTGGACGTTTTTCAATGGCAAAAATCAATGAATATTGTAAATGCACAAACAGTAATTTCTCCGCATTGCAAGGTGCAATTCTGAAATTTTTTGCTTTTTCCTGCTCCTCTTAGCATGGTAAAGACTCAAAGAGAGTGAGATGCCAGCTCCTTTCATTCAGTCAGTAGCTTCAATCATTTCTGGACGTTTTTCAACGGCAAAAATCAATGAATATTGTAGATGCACAAACAGTAATTTCTCCGCATTGCAAGGTGCAATTCTGAAATTTTTTGCTTTTTCCTGCTCCTCTTAGCATGATAAAGAAGATTCAAAGAGACTGAGATGCCAGCTCCTTTCATTCAGTCAGTAGCTTCAATCATTTCTGGACGTTTTTCAATGGCAAAAATCAATGAATATTGTAAATGCACAAACAGTAATTTCTCCGCATTGCAAGGTGCAATTCTGAAATTTTTTGCTTTTTCCTGCTCCTCTTAGCATGATAAAGAAGATTCAAAGAGAGTGAGATGCCAGCTCCTTTCATTCAGTCAGTAGCTTCAATCATTTCAGGATGTTTTTCAATGGCAAAAATCAATGAATATTGTAAATGCACAAACAGTAATTTCTCCGCATTGCAAGGTGCAATTCTGAAATTTTTTGCTTTTTCCTGCTCCTCTTAGCATGATAAAGAAGATTCAAAGAGAGTGAGATGCCAGCTCCTTTCATTCAGTCAGTAGCTTCAAACATTTCTGGTATATGAAAAACATGTTTTTCAATGGCAAAAATCAATGAATATTGTAAATGCACAAACAGTAATATCTCCACATTGCACGGTGCAATTCTGAAATTTTTAGCTTTTTCCTGTTAATCCTAGCATGATAAAGAAGATTCAAAGAGAGTGAGATGCCAGCTCCTTTCATTCAGTCAGTAGCTTCAAACATTTCTGGTATATGAAAAACATGTTTTTCAATGGCAAAAATCAATGAATATTGTAAATGCACAAACAGTAATATCTCCACATTGCAAGGTGCAATTCTGAAATTTTTTGCTTTTTCCTGCTAATCCTAGCATGATAAAGAAGATTCAAAGAGAGTGAGATGCCAGCTCCTTTCATTCAGTCAGTAGCTTCAAACATTTCTGGTATATGAAAAACATGTTTTTCAATGGCAAAAATCAATGAATATTGTAAATGCACAAACAGTAATATCTCCACATTGCACGGTGCAATTATGAAATTTTTAGCTTTTTCCTGTTAATCCTAGCATGATAAAGAAGATTCAAAGAGAGTGAGATGCCAGCTCCTTTCATTCAGTCAGTAGCTTCAAACATTTCTGGTATATGAAAAACATGTTTTTCAATGGCAAAAATCAATGAATATTGTAAATGCACAAACAGTAATATCTCCACATTGCAAGGTGCAATTCTGAAATTTTTTGCTTTTTCCTGCTAATCCTAGCATGATAAAGAAGATTCAAAGAGAGTGAGATGCCAGCTCCTTTCATTCAGTCAGTAGCTTCAAACATTTCTGGTATATGAAAAACATGTTTTTCAATGGCAAAAATCAATGAATATTGTAAATGCACAAACAGTAATATCTCAACATTGCACGGTGCAATTCTGAAATTTTTAGCTTTTTCCTGTTAATCCTAGCATGATAAAGAAGATTCAAAGAGAGTGAGATGCCAGCTCCTTTCATTCAGTCAGTAGCCTCAAACATTTCTGGTATATGAAAAACATGTTTTTCAATGGCAAAAATCAATGAATATTGTAAATGCACAAACAGTAATATCTCCACATTGCAAGGTGCAATTCTGAAATTTTTTGCTTTTTCCTGTTAATCCTAGCATGATAAAGAAGATTCAAAGAGAGTGAGATGCCAGCTCCTTTCATTCAGTCAGTAGCTTCAAACATTTCTGGTATATGAAAAACATGTTTTTCAATGGCAAAAATCAATGAATATTGTAAATGCACAAACAGTAATATCTCCACATTGCAAGGTGCAATTCTGAAATTTTTTGCTTTTTCCTGCTAATCCTAGCATGATAAAGAAGATTCAAAGAGAGTGAGATGCCAGCTCCTTTCATTCAGTCAGTAGCTTCAAACATTTCTGGTATATGAAAAACATGTTTTTCAATGGCAAAAATCAATGAATATTGTAAATGCACAAACAGTAATATCTCCACATTGCACGGTGCAATTCTGAAATTTTTAGCTTTTTCCTGTTAATCCTAGCATGATAAAGAAGATTCAAAGAGAGTGAGATGCCAGCTCCTTTCATTCAGTCAGTAGCTTCAAACATTTCTGGTATATGAAAAACATGTTTTTCAATGGCAAAAATCAATGAATATTGTAAATGCACAAACAGTAATATCTCCACATTGCAAGGTGCAATTCTGAAATTTTTTGCTTTTTCCTGCTAATCCTAGCATGATAAAGAAGATTCAAAGAGAGTGAGATGCCAGCTCCTTTCATTCAGTCAGTAGCTTCAAACATTTCTGGTATATGAAAAACATGTTTTTCAATGGCAAAAATCAATGAATATTGTAAATGCACAAACCGTAATATCTCCACATTGCACGGTGCAATTATGAAATTTTTAGCTTTTTCCTGTTAATCCTAGCATGATAAAGAAGATTCAAAGAGAGTGAGATGCCAGCTCCTTTCATTCAGTCAGTAGCTTCAAACATTTCTGGTATATGAAAAACATGTTTTTCAATGGCAAAAATCAATGAATATTGTAAATGCACAAACAGTAATATCTCCACATTGCACGGTGCAATTCTGAAATTTTTAGCTTTTTCCTGTTAATCCTAGCATGATAAAGAAGATTCAAAGAGAGTGAGATGCCAGCTCCTTTCATTCAGTCAGTAGCTTCAAACATTTCTGGTATATGAAAAACATGTTTTTCAATGGCAAAAATCAATGAATATTGTAAATGCACAAACAGTAATATCTCCACATTGCAAGGTTCAATTCTGAAATTTTTTGCTTTTTCCTGCTAATCCTAGCATGATAAAGAAGATTCAAAGAGAGTGAGATGCCAGCTCCTTTCATTCAGTCAGTAGCTTCAAACATTTCTGGTATATGAAAAACATGTTTTTCAATGGCAAAAATCAATGAATATTGTAAATGCACAAACAGTAATATCTCCACATTGCACGGTGCAATTCTGAAATTTTTAGCTTTTTCCTGTTAATCCTAGCATGATAAAGAAGATTCAAAGAGAGTGAGATGCCAGCTCCTTTCATTCAGTCAGTAGCTTCAAACATTTCTGGTATATGAAAAACATGTTTTTCAATGGCAAAAATCAATGAATATTGTAAATGCACAAACAGTAATATCTCCACATTGCAAGGTGCAATTCTGAAATTTTTTGCTTTTTCCTGCTAATCCTAGCATGATAAAGAAGATTCAAAGAGAGTGAGATGCCAGCTCCTTTCATTCAGTCAGTAGCTTCAAACATTTCTGGTATATGAAAAACATGTTTTTCAATGGCAAAAATCAATGAATATTGTAAATGCACAAACAGTAATATCTCCACATTGCACGGTGCAATTCTGAAATTTTTAGCTTTTTCCTGTTAATCCTAGCATGATAAAGAAGATTCAAAGAGAGTGAGATGCCAGCTCCTTTCATTCAGTCAGTAGCTTCAAACATTTCTGGTATATGAAAAACATGTTTTTCAATGGCAAAAATCAATGAATATTGTAAATGCACAAACAGTAATATCTCCACATTGCAAGGTGCAATTCTGAAATTTTTTGCTTTTTCCTGCTAATCCTAGCATGATAAAGAAGATTCAAAGAGAGTGAGATGCCAGCTCCTTTCATTCAGTCAGTAGCTTCAAACATTTCTGGTATATGAATAACATGATGTTTTTCAATGACAAAAATCAATGAATATTGTAAATGCACAAACAGTAATTTCTCCGCATTGCAAGGTGCAATTCTGAAATTTTTGCTTTTTCCTGCTCCTCTTAGCATGATAAAGAAGATTCAAAGAGAGTGAGATGCCAGCTCCTTTCATTCAGTCAGTAGCTTCAATCATTTCTGGACGTTTTTCAATGGCAAAAATCAATGAATATTGTAAATGCACAAACAGTAATTTCTCCGCATTGCAAGGTGCAATTCTGAAATTTTTTGCTTTTTCCTGCTCCTCTTAGCATGATAAAGAAGATTCAAAGAGAGTGAGATGCCAGCTCCTTTCATTCAGTCAGTAGCTTCAATCATTTCTGGTATATGAATAACATGATGTTTTTCAATGGCAAAAATTAATGAATATTGTAAATGCACAAACAGTAATATCTCCGCATTGCAAGGTGCAATTCTGAAATTTTTTGCTTTTTCCTGCTCCTCTTAGCATGATAAAGAAGATTCAAAGAGAGTGAGATGCCAGCTCCTTTCATTCAGTCAGTAGCTTCAATCATTTCTGGACGTTTTTCAATGGCAAAAATCAATGAATATTGTAAATGCACAAACAGTAATTTCTCCGCATTGAAGGTGCAATTCTGAAATTTTTTGCTTTTTCCTGCTCCTCTTAGCATGATAAAGAAGATTCAAAGAGAGTGAGATGCCAGCTCCTTTCATTCAGTCAGTAGCTTCAAACATTTCTGGTATATGAATAACATGATGTTTTTCAATGGCAAAAATCAATGAATATTGTAAATGCACAAACAGTAATTTCTCCGCATTGCAAGGTGCAATTCTGAAATTTTTTGCTTTTTCCTGCTCCTCTTAGCATGATAAAGAAGATTCAGAGAGTGAGATGAGAGCTCCTTTCATTCAGTCAGTAGCTTCAATCATTTCTGGACGTTTTTCAATGGCAAAAATCAATGAATATTGTAAATGCACAAACAGTAATTTCTCCGCATTGCAAGGTGCAATTCTGAAATGTTTTGCTTTTTCCTGCTCCTCTTAGCATGATAAAGAAGATTCAGAGAGTGAGATGCCAGCTCCTTTCATTCAGTCAGTAGCTTCAATCATTTCTGGACGTTTTTCAATGGCAAAAATCAATGAATATTGTAAATGCACAAACAGTAATTTCTCCGCATTGCAAGGTGCAATTCTGAAATTTTTTGCTTTTTCCTGCTCCTCTTAGCATGATAAAGAAGATTCAAAGAGAGTGATATGCCAGCTCCTTTCATTCAGTCAGTAGCTTCAATCATTTCTGGTATATGAATAACATGATGTTTTTCAATGGCAAAAATCAATGAATATTGTAAATGCACAAACAGTAATTTCTCCGCATTGCAAGGTGCAATTCTGAAATTTTTTGCTTTTTCCTGCTCCTCTTAGCATGATAAAGAAGATTCAAAGAGAGTGAGATGCCAGCTCCTTTCATTCAGTCAGTAGCTTCAATCATTTCTGGACGTTTTTCAATGGCAAAAATCAATGAATATTGTAAATGCACAAACAGTAATTTCTCCGCATTGCAAGGTGCAATTCTGAAATTTTTTGCTTTTTCCTGCTCCTCTTAGTATGATAAAGAAGATTCAAAGAGAGTGAGATGCCAGCTCCTTTCATTCAGTCAGTAGCTTCAAACATTTCTGGTATATGAATAACATGATGTTTTTCAATGGCAAAAATCAATGAATATTGTAAATGCACAAACAGTAATTTCTCCGCATTGCAAGGTGCAATTCTGAAATTTTTTGCTTTTTCCTGCTCCTCTTAGCATGATAAAGAAGATTCAAAGAGAGTGAGATGCCAGCTCCTTTCATTCAGTCAGTAGCTTCAATCATTTCTGGTATATGAATAACATGATGTTTTTCAATGGCAAAAATTAATGAATATTGTAAATGCACAAACAGTAATATCTCCGCATTGCAAGGTGCAATTCTGAAATTTTTTGCTTTTTCCTGCTCCTCTTAGCATGATAAAGAAGATTCAAAGAGAGTGAGATGCCAGCTCCTTTCATTCAGTCAGTAGCTTCAATCATTTCTGGACGTTTTTCAATGGCAAAAATCAATGAATATTGTAAATGCACAAACAGTAATTTCTCCGCATTGAAGGTGCAATTCTGAAATTTTTTGCTTTTTCCTGCTCCTCTTAGCATGATAAAGAAGATTCAAAGAGAGTGAGATGCCAGCTCCTTTCATTCAGTCAGTAGCTTCAAACATTTCTGGTATATGAATAACATGATGTTTTTCAATGGCAAAAATCAATGAATATTGTAAATGCACAAACAGTAATTTCTCCGCATTGCAAGGTGCAATTCTGAAATTTTTTGCTTTTTCCTGCTCCTCTTAGCATGATAAAGAAGATTCAAAGAGAGTGAGATGAGAGCTCCTTTCATTCAGTCAGTAGCTTCAATCATTTCTGGACGTTTTTCAATGGCAAAAATCAATGAATATTGTAAATGCACAAACAGTAATTTCTCCGCATTGCAAGGTGCAATTCTGAAATGTTTTGCTTTTTCCTGCTCCTCTTAGCATGATAAAGAAGATTCAGAGAGTGAGATGCCAGCTCCTTTCATTCAGTCAGTAGCTTCAATCATTTCTGGACGTTTTTCAATGGCAAAAATCAATGAATATTGTAAATGCACAAACAGTAATTTCTCCGCATTGCAAGGTGCAATTCTGAAATTTTTTGCTTTTTCCTGCTCCTCTTAGCATGATAAAGAAGATTCAAAGAGAGTGATATGCCAGCTCCTTTCATTCAGTCAGTAGCTTCAATCATTTCTGGTATATGAATAACATGATGTTTTTCAATGGCAAAAATCAATGAATATTGTAAATGCACAAACAGTAATTTCTCCGCATTGCAAGGTGCAATTCTGAAATTTTTTGCTTTTTCCTGCTCCTCTTAGCATGATAAAGAAGATTCAAAGAGAGTGAGATGCCAGCTCCTTTCATTCAGTCAGTAGCTTCAATCATTTCTGGACGTTTTTCAATGGCAAAAATCAATGAATATTGTAAATGCACAAACAGTAATTTCTCCGCATTGCAAGGTGCAATTCTGAAATTTTTTGCTTTTTCCTGCTCCTCTTAGCATGGTAAAGAAGACTCAAAGAGAGTGAGATGCCAGCTCCTTTCATTCAGTCAGTAGCTTCAATCATTTCTGGACGTTTTTCAACGGCAAAAATCAATGAATATTGTAGATGCACAAACAGTAATTTCTCCGCATTGCAAGGTGCAATTCTGAAATTTTTTGCTTTTTCCTGCTCCTCTTAGCATGATAAAGAAGATTCAAAGAGACTGAGATGCCAGCTCCTTTCATTCAGTCAGTAGCTTCAATCATTTCTGGACGTTTTTCAATGGCAAAAATCAATGAATATTGTAAATGCACAAACAGTAATTTCTCCGCATTGCAAGGTGCAATTCTGAAATTTTTTGCTTTTTCCTGCTCCTCTTAGCATGATAAAGAAGATTCAAAGAGAGTGAGATGCCAGCTCCTTTCATTCAGTCAGTAGCTTCAATCATTTCTGGATGTTTTTCAATGGCAAAAATCAATGAATATTGTAAATGCACAAACAGTAATTTCTCCGCATTGCAAGGTGCAATTCTGAAATTTTTTGCTTTTTCCTGCTCCTCTTAGCATGATAAAGAAGATTCAAAGAGAGTGAGATGCCAGCTCCTTTCATTCAGTCAGTAGCTTCAAACATTTCTGGTATATGAAAAACATGTTTTTCAATGGCAAAAATCAATGAATATTGTAAATGCACAAACAGTAATATCTCCACATTGCACGGTGCAATTATGAAATTTTTAGCTTTTTCCTGTTAATCCTAGCATGATAAAGAAGATTCAAAGAGAGTGAGATGCCAGCTCCTTTCATTCAGTCAGTAGCTTCAAACATTTCTGGTATATGAAAAACATGTTTTTCAATGGCAAAAATCAATGAATATTGTAAATGCACAAACAGTAATAACTCCACATTGCAAGGTGCAATTCTGAAATTTTTTGCTTTTTCCTGCTAATCCTAGCATGATAAAGAAGATTCAAAGAGAGTGAGATGCCAGCTCCTTTCATTCAGTCAGTAGCTTCAAACATTTCTGGTATATGAAAAACATGTTTTTCAATGGCAAAAATCAATGAATATTGTAAATGCACAAACAGTAATATCTCAACATTGCACGGTGCAATTCTGAAATTTTTAGCTTTTTCCTGTTAATCCTAGCATGATAAAGAAGATTCAAAGAGAGTGAGATGCCAGCTCCTTTCATTCAGTCAGTAGCTTCAAACATTTCTGGTATATGAAAAACGTTTTTCAATGGCAAAAATCAATGAATATTGTAAATGCACAAACAGTAATATCTCCACATTGCAAGGTGCAATTCTGAAATTTTTTGCTTTTTCCTGTTAATCCTAGCATGATAAAGAAGATTCAAAGAGAGTGAGATGCCAGCTCCTTTCATTCAGTCAGTAGCTTCAAACATTTCTGGTATATGAAAAACATGTTTTTCAATGGCAAAAATCAATGAATATTGTAAATGCACAAACAGTAATATCTCCACATTGCAAGGTGCAATTCTGAAATTTTTTGCTTTTTCCTGCTCCTCTTAGCATGATAAAGAAGATTCAAAGAGAGTGAGATGCCAGCTCCTTTCATTCAGTCAGTAGCTTCAATCATTTCTGGACGTTTTTCAATGGCAAAAATCAATGAATATTGTAAATGCACAAACAGTAATTTCTCCGCATTGCAAGGTGCAATTCTGAAATTTTTTGCTTTTTCCTGCTCCTCTTAGCATGGTAAAGAAGACTCAAAGAGAGTGAGATGCCAGCTCCTTTCATTCAGTCAGTAGCTTCAATCATTTCTGGACGTTTTTCAACGGCAAAAATCAATGAATATTGTAGATGCACAAACAGTAATTTCTCCGCATTGCAAGGTGCAATTCTGAAATTTTTTGCTTTTTCCTGCTCCTCTTAGCATGATAAAGAAGATTCAAAGAGACTGAGATGCCAGCTCCTTTCATTCAGTCAGTAGCTTCAATCATTTCTGGACGTTTTTCAATGGCAAAAATCAATGAATATTGTAAATGCACAAACAGTAATTTCTCCGCATTGCAAGGTGCAATTCTGAAATTTTTTGCTTTTTCCTGCTCCTCTTAGCATGATAAAGAAGATTCAAAGAGAGTGAGATGCCAGCTCCTTTCATTCAGTCAATAGCTTCAATCATTTCTGGATGTTTTTCAATGGCAAAAATCAATGAATATTGTAAATGCACAAACAGTAATTTCTCCGCATTGCAAGGTGCAATTCTGAAATTTTTTGCTTTTTCCTGCTCCTCTTAGCATGATAAAGAAGATTCAAAGAGAGTGAGATGCCAGCTCCTTTCATTCAGTCAGTAGCTTCAAACATTTCTGGTATATGAAAAACATGTTTTTCAATGGCAAAAATCAATGAATATTGTAAATGCACAAACAGTAATATCTCCACATTGCACGGTGCAATTCTGAAATTTTTAGCTTTTTCCTGTTAATCCTAGCATGATAAGGAAGATTCAAAGAGAGTGAGATGCCAGCTCCTTTCATTCAGTCAGTAGCTTCAAACATTTCTGGTATATGAAAAACATGTTTTTCAATGGCAAAAATCAATGAATATTGTAAATGCACAAACAGTAATATCTCCACATTGCAAGGTGCAATTCTGAAATTTTTTGCTTTTTCCTGCTAATCCTAGCATGATAAAGAAGATTCAAAGAGAGTGAGATGCCAGCTCCTTTCATTCAGTCAGTAGCTTCAAACATTTCTGGTATATGAATAACATGATGTTTTTCAATGGCAAAAATCAATGAATATTGTAAATGCACAAACAGTAATTTCTCCGCATTGCAAGGTGCAATTCTGAAATTTTTGCTTTTTCCTGCTCCTCTTAGCATGATAAAGAAGATTCAAAGAGAGTGAGATGCCAGCTCCTTTCATTCAGTCAGTAGCTTCAATCATTTCTGGACGTTTTTCAATGGCAAAAATCAATGAATATTGTAAATGCACAAACAGTAATTTCTCCGCATTGCAAGGTGCAATTCTGAAATTTTTTGCTTTTTCCTGCTCCTCTTAGCATGATAAAGAAGATTCAAAGAGAGTGAGATGCCAGCTCCTTTCATTCAGTCAGTAGCTTCAATCATTTCTGGACGTTTTTCAATGGCAAAAATCAATGAATATTGTAAATGCACAAACAGTAATTTCTCCGCATTGCAAGGTGCAATTCTGAAATTTTTTGCTTTTTCCTGCTCCTCTTAGTATGATAAAGAAGATTCAAAGAGAGTGAGATGCCAGCTCCTTTCATTCAGTCAGTAGCTTCAAACATTTCTGGTATATGAATAACATGATGTTTTTCAATGGCAAAAATCAATGAATATTGTAAATGCACAAACAGTAATATCTCCACATTGCAAGGTGCAATTCTGAAATTTTTTGCTTTTTCCTGCTCCTCTTAGCATGATAAAGAAGATTCAAAGAGAGTGAGATGCCAGCTCCTTTCATTCAGTCAGTAGCTTCAATCATTTCTGGACGTTTTTCAATGGCAAAAATCAATGAATATTGTAAATGCACAAACAGTAATTTCTCCGCATTGCAAGGTGCAATTCTGAAATTTTTTGCTTTTTCCTGCTCCTCTTAGCATGGTAAAGAAGACTCAAAGAGAGTGAGATGCCAGCTCCTTTCATTCAGTCAGTAGCTTCAATCATTTCTGGACGTTTTTCAACGGCAAAAATCAATGAATATTGTAGATGCACAAACAGTAATTTCTCCGCATTGCAAGGTGCAATTCTGAAATTTTTTGCTTTTTCCTGCTCCTCTTAGCATGATAAAGAAGATTCAAAGAGACTGAGATGCCAGCTCCTTTCATTCAGTCAGTAGCTTCAATCATTTCTGGACGTTTTTCAATGGCAAAAATCAATGAATATTGTAAATGCACAAACAGTAATTTCTCCGCATTGCAAGGTGCAATTCTGAAATTTTTTGCTTTTTCCTGCTCCTCTTAGCATGATAAAGAAGATTCAAAGAGAGTGAGATGCCAGCTCCTTTCATTCAGTCAATAGCTTCAATCATTTCTGGATGTTTTTCAATGGCAAAAATCAATGAATATTGTAAATGCACAAACAGTAATTTCTCCGCATTGCAAGGTGCAATTCTGAAATTTTTTGCTTTTTCCTGCTCCTCTTAGCATGATAAAGAAGATTCAAAGAGAGTGAGATGCCAGCTCCTTTCATTCAGTCAGTAGCTTCAAACATTTCTGGTATATGAAAAACATGTTTTTCAATGGCAAAAATCAATGAATATTGTAAATGCACAAACAGTAATATCTCCACATTGCACGGTGCAATTCTGAAATTTTTAGCTTTTTCCTGTTAATCCTAGCATGATAAGGAAGATTCAAAGAGAGTGAGATGCCAGCTCCTTTCATTCAGTCAGTAGCTTCAAACATTTCTGGTATATGAAAAACATGTTTTTCAATGGCAAAAATCAATGAATATTGTAAATGCACAAACAGTAATATCTCCACATTGCAAGGTGCAATTCTGAAATTTTTTGCTTTTTCCTGCTAATCCTAGCATGATAAAGAAGATTCAAAGAGAGTGAGATGCCAGCTCCTTTCATTCAGTCAGTAGCTTCAAACATTTCTGGTATATGAATAACATGATGTTTTTCAATGGCAAAAATCAATGAATATTGTAAATGCACAAACAGTAATTTCTCCGCATTGCAAGGTGCAATTCTGAAATTTTTGCTTTTTCCTGCTCCTCTTAGCATGATAAAGAAGATTCAAAGAGAGTGAGATGCCAGCTCCTTTCATTCAGTCAGTAGCTTCAATCATTTCTGGACGTTTTTCAATGGCAAAAATCAATGAATATTGTAAATGCACAAACAGTAATTTCTCCGCATTGCAAGGTGCAATTCTGAAATTTTTTGCTTTTTCCTGCTCCTCTTAGCATGATAAAGAAGATTCAAAGAGAGTGAGATGCCAGCTCCTTTCATTCAGTCAGTAGCTTCAATCATTTCTGGACGTTTTTCAATGGCAAAAATCAATGAATATTGTAAATGCACAAACAGTAATTTCTCCGCATTGCAAGGTGCAATTCTGAAATTTTTTGCTTTTTCCTGCTCCTCTTAGTATGATAAAGAAGATTCAAAGAGAGTGAGATGCCAGCTCCTTTCATTCAGTCAGTAGCTTCAAACATTTCTGGTATATGAATAACATGATGTTTTTCAATGGCAAAAATCAATGAATATTGTAAATGCACAAACAGTAATTTCTCCGCATTGCAAGGTGCAATTCTGAAATTTTTTGCTTTTTCCTGCTCCTCTTAGCATGATAAAGAAGATTCAAAGAGAGTGAGATGCCAGCTCCTTTCATTCAGTCAGTAGCTTCAATCATTTCTGGTATATGAATAACATGATGTTTTTCAATGGCAAAAATTAATGAATATTGTAAATGCACAAACAGTAATATCTCCGCATTGCAAGGTGCAATTCTGAAATTTTTTGCTTTTTCCTGCTCCTCTTAGCATGATAAAGAAGATTCAAAGAGAGTGAGATGCCAAGCTCCTTTCATTCAGTCAGTAGCTTCAATCATTTCTGGACGTTTTTCAATGGCAAAAATCAATGAATATTGTAAATGCACAAACAGTAATTTCTCCGCATTGAAGGTGCAATTCTGAAATTTTTTGCTTTTTCCTGCTCCTCTTAGCATGATAAAGAAGATTCAAAGAGAGTGAGATGCCAGCTCCTTTCATTCAGTCAGTAGCTTCAAACATTTCTGGTATATGAATAACATGATGTTTTTCAATGGCAAAAATCAATGAATATTGTAAATGCACAAACAGTAATTTCTCCGCATTGCAAGGTGTAATTCTGAAATTTTTTGCTTTTTCCTGCTCCTCTTAGCATGATAAAGAAGATTCAAAGAGAGTGAGATGCCAGCTCCTTTCATTCAGTCAGTAGCTTCAATCATTTCTGGACGTTTTTCAATGGCAAAAATCAATGAATATTGTAAATGCACAAACAGTAATTTCTCCGCATTGCAAGGTGCAATTCTGAAATTTTTTGCTTTTTCCTGCTCCTCTTAGCATGATAAAGAAGATTCAAAGAGAGTGAGATGCCAGCTCCTTTCATTCAGTCAGTAGCTTCAATCATTTCTGGACGTTTTTCAATGGCAAAAATCAATGAATATTGTAAATGCACAAACAGTAATTTCTCCGCATTGCAAGGTGCAATTCTGAAATTTTTTGCTTTTTCCTGCTCCTCTTAGTATGATAAAGAAGATTCAAAGAGAGTGAGATGCCAGCTCCTTTCATTCAGTCAGTAGCTTCAAACATTTCTGGTATATGAATAACATGATGTTTTTCAATGGCAAAAATCAATGAATATTGTAAATGCACAAACAGTAATTTCTCCGCATTGCAAGGTGCAATTCTGAAATTTTTTGCTTTTTCCTGCTCCTCTTAGCATGATAAAGAAGATTCAAAGAGAGTGAGATGCCAGCTCCTTTCATTCAGTCAGTAGCTTCAATCATTTCTGGTATATGAATAACATGATGTTTTTCAATGGCAAAAATTAATGAATATTGTAAATGCACAAACAGTAATATCTCCGCATTGCAAGGTGCAATTCTGAAATTTTTTGCTTTTTCCTGCTCCTCTTAGCATGATAAAGAAGATTCAAAGAGAGTGAGATGCCAAGCTCCTTTCATTCAGTCAGTAGCTTCAATCATTTCTGGACGTTTTTCAATGGCAAAAATCAATGAATATTGTAAATGCACAAACAGTAATTTCTCCGCATTGAAGGTGCAATTCTGAAATTTTTTGCTTTTTCCTGCTCCTCTTAGCATGATAAAGAAGATTCAAAGAGAGTGAGATGCCAGCTCCTTTCATTCAGTCAGTAGCTTCAAACATTTCTGGTATATGAATAACATGATGTTTTTCAATGGCAAAAATCAATGAATATTGTAAATGCACAAACAGTAATTTCTCCGCATTGCAAGGTGCAATTCTGAAATTTTTTGCTTTTTCCTGCTCCTCTTAGCATGATAAAGAAGATTCAAAGAGAGTGAGATGCCAGCTCCTTTCATTCAGTCAGTAGCTTCAATCATTTCTGGTATATGAATAACATGATGTTTTTCAATGGCAAAAATTAATGAATATTGTAAATGCACAAACAGTAATATCTCCGCATTGCAAGGTGCAATTCTGAAATTTTTTGCTTTTTCCTGCTCCTCTTAGCATGATAAAGAAGATTCAAAGAGAGTGAGATGCCAAGCTCCTTTCATTCAGTCAGTAGCTTCAATCATTTCTGGACGTTTTTCAATGGCAAAAATCAATGAATATTGTAAATGCACAAACAGTAATTTCTCCGCATTGAAGGTGCAATTCTGAATTTTTTTGCTTTTTCCTGCTCCTCTTAGCATGATAAAGAAGATTCAAAGAGAGTGAGATGCCAGCTCCTTTCATTCAGTCAGTAGCTTCAAACATTTCTGGTATATGAATAACATGATGTTTTTCAATGGCAAAAATCAATGAATATTGTAAATGCACAAACAGTAATTTCTCCGCATTGCAAGGTGCAATTCTGAAATTTTTTGCTTTTTCCTGCTCCTCTTAGCATGATAAAGAAGATTCAAAGAGAGTGAGATGAGAGCTCCTTTCATTCAGTCAGTAGCTTCAATCATTTCTGGACATTTTTCAATGGCAAAAATCAATGAATATTGTAAATGCACAAACAGTAATTTCTCCGCATTGCAAGGTGCAATTCTGAAATGTTTTGCTTTTTCCTGCTCCTCTTAGCATGATAAAGAAGATTCAGAGAGTGAGATGCCAGCTCCTTTCATTCAGTCAGTAGCTTCAATCATTTCTGGACGTTTTTCAATGGCAAAAATCAATGAATATTGTAAATGCACAAACAGTAATTTCTCCGCATTGCAAGGTGCAATTCTGAAATTTTTGCTTTTTCCTGCTCCTCTTAGCATGATAAAGAAGATTCAAAGAGAGTGAGATGCCAGCTCCTTTCATTCAGTCAGTAGCTTCAATCATTTCTGGACGTTTTTCAATGGCAAAAATCAATGAATATTGTAAATGCACAAACAGTAATTTCTCCGCATTGCAAGGTGCAATTCTGAAATTTTTTGCTTTTTCCTGCTCCTCTTAGCATGATAAAGAAGATTCAAAGAGAGTGAGATGCCAGCTCCTTTCATTCAGTCAGTAGCTTCAATCATTTCTGGACGTTTTTCAATGGCAAAAATCAATGAATATTGTAAATGCACAAACAGTAATTTCTCCGCATTGCAAGGTGCAATTCTGAAATTTTTTGCTTTTTCCTGCTCCTCTTAGTATGATAAAGAAGATTCAAAGAGAGTGAGATGCCAGCTCCTTTCATTCAGTCAGTAGCTTCAAACATTTCTGGTATATGAATAACATGATGTTTTTCAATGGCAAAAATCAATGAATATTGTAAATGCACAAACAGTAATTTCTCCGCATTGCAAGGTGCAATTCTGAAATTTTTTGCTTTTTCCTGCTCCTCTTAGCATGATAAAGAAGATTCAAAGAGAGTGAGATGCCAGCTCCTTTCATTCAGTCAGTAGCTTCAATCATTTCTGGTATATGAATAACATGATGTTTTTCAATGGCAAAAATTAATGAATATTGTAAATGCACAAACAGTAATATCTCCGCATTGCAAGGTGCAATTCTGAAATTTTTTGCTTTTTCCTGCTCCTCTTAGCATGATAAAGAAGATTCAAAGAGAGTGAGATGCCAAGCTCCTTTCATTCAGTCAGTAGCTTCAATCATTTCTGGACGTTTTTCAATGGCAAAAATCAATGAATATTGTAAATGCACAAACAGTAATTTCTCCGCATTGAAGGTGCAATTCTGAAATTTTTTGCTTTTTCCTGCTCCTCTTAGCATGATAAAGAAGATTCAAAGAGAGTGAGATGCCAGCTCCTTTCATTCAGTCAGTAGCTTCAAACATTTCTGGTATATGAATAACATGATGTTTTTCAATGGCAAAAATCAATGAATATTGTAAATGCACAAACAGTAATTTCTCCGCATTGCAAGGTGCAATTCTGAAATTTTTTGCTTTTTCCTGCTCCTCTTAGCATGATAAAGAAGATTCAAAGAGAGTGAGATGAGAGCTCCTTTCATTCAGTCAGTAGCTTCAATCATTTCTGGACGTTTTTCAATGGCAAAAATCAATGAATATTGTAAATGCACAAACAGTAATTTCTCCGCATTGCAAGGTGCAATTCTGAAATGTTTTGCTTTTTCCTGCTCCTCTTAGCATGATAAAGAAGATTCAGAGAGTGAGATGCCAGCTCCTTTCATTCAGTCAGTAGCTTCAATCATTTCTGGACGTTTTTCAATGGCAAAAATCAATGAATATTGTAAATGCACAAACAGTAATTTCTCCGCATTGCAAGGTGCAATTCTGAAATTTTTTGCTTTTTCCTGCTCCTCTTAGCATGATAAAGAAGATTCAAAGAGAGTGATATGCCAGCTCCTTTCATTCAGTCAGTAGCTTCAATCATTTCTGGTATATGAATAACATGATGTTTTTCAATGGCAAAAATCAATGAATATTGTAAATGCACAAACAGTAATTTCTCCGCATTGCAAGGTGCAAGTCTGAAATTTTTTGCTTTTTCCTGCTCCTCTTAGCATGATAAAGATTCAAAGAGAGTGAGATGCCAGCTCCTTTCATTCAGTCAGTAGCTTCAATCATTTCTGGACGTTTTTCAATGGCAAAAATCAATGAATATTGTAAATGCACAAACAGTAATTTCTCCGCATTGCAAGGTGCAATTCTGAAATTTTTTGCTTTTTCCTGCTCCTCTTAGTATGATAAAGAAGATTCAAAGAGAGTGAGATGCCAGCTCCTTTCATTCAGTCAGTAGCTTCAAACATTTCTGGTATATGAATAACATGATGTTTTTCAATGGCAAAAATCAATGAATATTGTAAATGCACAAACAGTAATTTCTCCGCATTGCAAGGTGCAATTCTGAAATTTTTTGCTTTTTCCTGCTCCTCTTAGCATGATAAAGAAGATTCAAAGAGAGTGAGATGCCAGCTCCTTTCATTCAGTCAGTAGCTTCAATCATTTCTGGTATATGAATAACATGGTTTTTCAATGGCAAAAATTAATGAATATTGTAAATGCACAAACAGTAATATCTCCGCATTGCAAGGTGCAATTCTGAAATTTTTTGCTTTTTCCTGCTCCTCTTAGCATGATAAAGAAGATTCAAAGAGAGTGAGATGCCAGCTCCTTTCATTCAGTCAGTAGCTTCAATCATTTCTGGACATTTTTCAATGGCAAAAATCAATGAATATTGTAAATGCACAAACAGTAATTTCTCCGCATTGAAGGTGCAATTCTGAAATTTTTTGCTTTTTCCTGCTCCTCTTAGCATGATAAAGAAGATTCAAAGAGAGTGAGATGCCAGCTCCTTTCATTCAGTCAGTAGCTTCAAACATTTCTGGTATATGAATAACATGATGTTTTTCAATGGCAAAAATCAATGAATATTGTAAATGCACAAACAGTAATTTCTCCGCATTGCAAGGTGCAATTCTGAAATTTTTTGCTTTTTCCTGCTCCTCTTAGCATGATAAAGAAGATTCAAAGAGAGTGAGATGAGAGCTCCTTTCATTCAGTCAGTAGCTTCAATCATTTCTGGACGTTTTTCAATGGCAAAAATCAATGAATATTGTAAATGCACAAACAGTAATTTCTCCGCATTGCAAGGTGCAATTCTGAAATGTTTTGCTTTTTCCTGCTCCTCTTAGCATGATAAAGAAGATTCAGAGAGTGAGATGCCAGCTCCTTTCATTCAGTCAGTAGCTTCAATCATTTCTGGACGTTTTTCAATGGCAAAAATCAATGAATATTGTAAATGCACAAACAGTAATTTCTCCGCATTGCAAGGTGCAATTCTGAAATTTTTTGCTTTTTCCTGCTCCTCTTAGCATGATAAAGAAGATTCAAAGAGAGTGATATGCCAGCTCCTTTCATTCAGTCAGTAGCTTCAATCATTTCTGGTATATGAATAACATGATGTTTTTCAATGGCAAAAATCAATGAATATTGTAAATGCACAAACAGTAATTTCTCCGCATTGCAAGGTGCAATTCTGAAATTTTTTGCTTTTTCCTGCTCCTCTTAGCATGATAAAGAAGATTCAAAGAGAGTGAGATGCCAGCTCCTTTCATTCAGTCAGTAGCTTCAATCATTTCTGGACGTTTTTCAATGGCAAAAATCAATGAATATTGTAAATGCACAAACAGTAATTTCTCCGCATTGCAAGGTGCAATTCTGAAATTTTTTGCTTTTTCCTGCTCCTCTTAGCATGGTAAAGAAGACTCAAAGAGAGTGAGATGCCAGCTCCTTTCATTCAGTCAGTAGCTTCAATCATTTCTGGACGTTTTTCAACGGCAAAAATCAATGAATATTGTAGATGCACAAACAGTAATTTCTCCGCATTGCAAGGTGCAATTCTGAAATTTTTTGCTTTTTCCTGCTCCTCTTAGCATGATAAAGAAGATTCAAAGAGACTGAGATGCCAGCTCCTTTCATTCAGTCAGTAGCTTCAATCAT
Organism: Phyllobates terribilis; assembly: GCF_046119375.1. Classification (NCBI taxonomy): domain Eukaryota; kingdom Metazoa; phylum Chordata; class Amphibia; order Anura; family Dendrobatidae; genus Phyllobates; species Phyllobates terribilis. Next base: position 28,275 of record NW_027369228.1, read on the forward strand.
TTCTGGACGTTTTTCAATGGCAAAAATCAATGAATATTGTAAATGCACAAACAGTAATTTCTCCGCATTGCAAGGTGCAATTCTGAAATTTTTTGCTTTTTCCTGCTCCTCTTAGGATGATAAAGAAGATTCAAAGAGAGTGAGATGCCAGCTCCTTTCATTCAGTCAGTAGCTTCAATCATTTCTGGATGTTTTTCAATGGCAAAAATCAATGAATATTGTAAATGCACAAACAGTAATTTCTCCGCATTGCAAGGTGCAATTCTGAAATTTTTTGCTTTTTCCTGCTCCTCTTAGCATGATAAAGAAGATTCAAAGAGAGTGAGATGCCAGCTCCTTTCATTCAGTCAGTAGCTTCAAACATTTCTGGTATATGAAAAACATGTTTTTCAATGGCAAAAATCAATGAATATTGTAAATGCACAAACAGTAATATCTCCACATTGCACGGTGCAATTCTGAAATTTTTAGCTTTTTCCTGTTAATCCTAGCATGATAAAGAAGATTCAAAGAGAGTGAGATGCCAGCTCCTTTCATTCAGTCAGTAGCTTCAAACATTTCTGGTATATGAAAAACATGTTTTTCAATGGCAAAAATCAATGAATATTGTAAATGCACAAACAGTAATATCTCCACATTGCAAGGTGCAATTCTGAAATTTTTTGCTTTTTCCTGCTAATCCTAGCATGATAAAGAAGATTCAAAGAGAGTGAGATGCCAGCTCCTTTCATTCAGTCAGTAGCTTCAAACATTTCTGGTATATGAAAAACATGTTTTTCAATGGCAAAAATCAATGAATATTGTAAATGCACAAACAGTAATATCTCCACATTGCACGGTGCAATTATGAAATTTTTAGCTTTTTCCTGTTAATCCTAGCATGATAAAGAAGATTCAAAGAGAGTGAGATGCCAGCTCCTTTCATTCAGTCAGTAGCTTCAAACATTTCTGGTATATGAAAAACATGTTTTTCAATGGCAAAAATCAATGAATATTGTAAATGCACAAACAGTAATATCTCCACATTGCAAGGTGCAATTCTGAAATTTTTTGCTTTTTCCTGCTAATCCTAGCATGATAAAGAAGATTCAAAGAGAGTGAGATGCCAGCTCCTTTCATTCAGTCAGTAGCTTCAAACATTTCTGGTATATGAAAAACATGTTTTTCAATGGCAAAAATCAATGAATATTGTAAATGCACAAACAGTAATATCTCAACATTGCACGGTGCAATTCTGAAATTTTTAGCTTTTTCCTGTTAATCCTAGCATGATAAAGAAGATTCAAAGAGAGTGAGATGCCAGCTCCTTTCATTCAGTCAGTAGCCTCAAACATTTCTGGTATATGAAAAACATGTTTTTCAATGGCAAAAATCAATGAATATTGTAAATGCACAAACAGTAATATCTCCACATTGCAAGGTGCAATTCTGAAATTTTTTGCTTTTTCCTGTTAATCCTAGCATGATAAAGAAGATTCAAAGAGAGTGAGATGCCAGCTCCTTTCATTCAGTCAGTAGCTTCAAACATTTCTGGTATATGAAAAACATGTTTTTCAATGGCAAAAATCAATGAATATTGTAAATGCACAAACAGTAATATCTCCACATTGCAAGGTGCAATTCTGAAATTTTTTGCTTTTTCCTGCTAATCCTAGCATGATAAAGAAGATTCAAAGAGAGTGAGATGCCAGCTCCTTTCATTCAGTCAGTAGCTTCAAACATTTCTGGTATATGAAAAACATGTTTTTCAATGGCAAAAATCAATGAATATTGTAAATGCACAAACAGTAATATCTCCACATTGCACGGTGCAATTCTGAAATTTTTAGCTTTTTCCTGTTAATCCTAGCATGATAAAGAAGATTCAAAGAGAGTGAGATGCCAGCTCCTTTCATTCAGTCAGTAGCTTCAAACATTTCTGGTATATGAAAAACATGTTTTTCAATGGCAAAAATCAATGAATATTGTAAATGCACAAACAGTAATATCTCCACATTGCAAGGTGCAATTCTGAAATTTTTTGCTTTTTCCTGCTAATCCTAGCATGATAAAGAAGATTCAAAGAGAGTGAGATGCCAGCTCCTTTCATTCAGTCAGTAGCTTCAAACATTTCTGGTATATGAAAAACATGTTTTTCAATGGCAAAAATCAATGAATATTGTAAATGCACAAACAGTAATATCTCCACATTGCACGGTGCAATTATGAAATTTTTAGCTTTTTCCTGTTAATCCTAGCATGATAAAGAAGATTCAAAGAGAGTGAGATGCCAGCTCCTTTCATTCAGTCAGTAGCTTCAAACATTTCTGGTATATGAAAAACATGTTTTTCAATGGCAAAAATCAATGAATATTGTAAATGCACAAACAGTAATAACTCCACATTGCAAGGTGCAATTCTGAAATTTTTTGCTTTTTCCTGCTAATCCTAGCATGATAAAGAAGATTCAAAGAGAGTGAGATGCCAGCTCCTTTCATTCAGTCAGTAGCTTCAAACATTTCTGGTATATGAAAAACATGTTTTTCAATGGCAAAAATCAATGAATATTGTAAATGCACAAACAGTAATATCTCAACATTGCACGGTGCAATTCTGAAATTTTTAGCTTTTTCCTGTTAATCCTAGCATGATAAAGAAGATTCAAAGAGAGTGAGATGCCAGCTCCTTTCATTCAGTCAGTAGCTTCAAACATTTCTGGTATATGAAAAACGTTTTTCAATGGCAAAAATCAATGAATATTGTAAATGCACAAACAGTAATATCTCCACATTGCAAGGTGCAATTCTGAAATTTTTTGCTTTTTCCTGTTAATCCTAGCATGATAAAGAAGATTCAAAGAGAGTGAGATGCCAGCTCCTTTCATTCAGTCAGTAGCTTCAAACATTTCTGGTATATGAAAAACATGTTTTTCAATGGCAAAAATCAATGAATATTGTAAATGCACAAACAGTAATATCTCCACATTGCAAGGTGCAATTCTGAAATTTTTTGCTTTTTCCTGCTCCTCTTAGCATGATAAAGAAGATTCAAAGAGAGTGAGATGCCAGCTCCTTTCATTCAGTCAGTAGCTTCAATCATTTCTGGACGTTTTTCAATGGCAAAAATCAATGAATATTGTAAATGCACAAACAGTAATTTCTCCGCATTGCAAGGTGCAATTCTGAAATTTTTTGCTTTTTCCTGCTCCTCTTAGTATGATAAAGAAGATTCAAAGAGAGTGAGATGCCAGCTCCTTTCATTCAGTCAGTAGCTTCAAACATTTCTGGTATATGAATAACATGATGTTTTTCAATGGCAAAAATCAATGAATATTGTAAATGCACAAACAGTAATTTCTCCGCATTGCAAGGTGCAATTCTGAAATTTTTTGCTTTTTCCTGCTAATCCTAGCATGATAAAGAAGATTCAAAGAGAGTGAGATGCCAGCTCCTTTCATTCAGTCAGTAGCTTCAAACATTTCTGGTATATGAATAACATGATGTTTTTCAATGGCAAAAATCAATGAATATTGTAAATGCACAAACAGTAATTTCTCCGCATTGCAAGGTGCAATTCTGAAATTTTTGCTTTTTCCTGCTCCTCAGCATGATAAAGAAGATTCAAAGAGAGTGAGATGCCAGCTCCTTTCATTCAGTCAGTAGCTTCAATCATTTCTGGACGTTTTTCAATGGCAAAAATCAATGAATATTGTAAATGCACAAACAGTAATTTCTCCGCATTGCAAGGTGCAATTCTGAAATTTTTTGCTTTTTCCTGCTCCTCTTAGCATGATAAAGAAGATTCAAAGAGAGTGAGATGCCAGCTCCTTTCATTCAGTCAGTAGCTTCAATCATTTCTGGACGTTTTTCAATGGCAAAAATCAATGAATATTGTAAATGCACAAACAGTAATTTCTCCGCATTGCAAGGTGCAATTCTGAAATTTTTTGCTTTTTCCTGCTCCTCTTAGTATGATAAAGAAGATTCAAAGAGAGTGAGATGCCAGCTCCTTTCATTCAGTCAGTAGCTTCAAACATTTCTGGTATATGAATAACATGATGTTTTTCAATGGCAAAAATCAATGAATATTGTAAATGCACAAACAGTAATTTCTCCGCATTGCAAGGTGCAATTCTGAAATTTTTTGCTTTTTCCTGCTCCTCTTAGCATGATAAAGAAGATTCAAAGAGAGTGAGATGCCAGCTCCTTTCATTCAGTCAGTAGCTTCAATCATTTCTGGTATATGAATAACATGATGTTTTTCAATGGCAAAAATTAATGAATATTGTAAATGCACAAACAGTAATATCTCCGCATTGCAAGGTGCAATTCTGAAATTTTTTGCTTTTTCCTGCTCCTCTTAGCATGATAAAGAAGATTCAAAGAGAGTGAGATGCCAAGCTCCTTTCATTCAGTCAGTAGCTTCAATCATTTCTGGACGTTTTTCAATGGCAAAAATCAATGAATATTGTAAATGCACAAACAGTAATTTCTCCGCATTGAAGGTGCAATTCTGAAATTTTTTGCTTTTTCCTGCTCCTCTTAGCATGATAAAGAAGATTCAAAGAGAGTGAGATGCCAGCTCCTTTCATTCAGTCAGTAGCTTCAAACATTTCTGGTATATGAATAACATGATGTTTTTCAATGGCAAAAATCAATGAATATTGTAAATGCACAAACAGTAATTTCTCCGCATTGCAAGGTGCAATTCTGAAATTTTTTGCTTTTTCCTGCTCCTCTTAGCATGATAAAGAAGATTCAAAGAGAGTGAGATGCCAGCTCCTTTCATTCAGTCAGTAGCTTCAATCATTTCTGGACGTTTTTCAATGGCAAAAATCAATGAATATTGTAAATGCACAAACAGTAATTTCTCCGCATTGCAAGGTGCAATTCTGAAATTTTTTGCTTTTTCCTGCTCCTCTTAGCATGATAAAGAAGATTCAAAGAGAGTGAGATGCCAGCTCCTTTCATTCAGTCAGTAGCTTCAATCATTTCTGGACGTTTTTCAATGGCAAAAATCAATGAATATTGTAAATGCACAAACAGTAATTTCTCCGCATTGCAAGGTGCAATTCTGAAATTTTTTGCTTTTTCCTGCTCCTCTTAGTATGATAAAGAAGATTCAAAGAGAGTGAGATGCCAGCTCCTTTCATTCAGTCAGTAGCTTCAAACATTTCTGGTATATGAATAACATGATGTTTTTCAATGGCAAAAATCAATGAATATTGTAAATGCACAAACAGTAATTTCTCCGCATTGCAAGGTGCAATTCTGAAATTTTTTGCTTTTTCCTGCTCCTCTTAGCATGATAAAGAAGATTCAAAGAGAGTGAGATGCCAGCTCCTTTCATTCAGTCAGTAGCTTCAATCATTTCTGGTATATGAATAACATGATGTTTTTCAATGGCAAAAATTAATGAATATTGTAAATGCACAAACAGTAATATCTCCGCATTGCAAGGTGCAATTCTGAAATTTTTTGCTTTTTCCTGCTCCTCTTAGCATGATAAAGAAGATTCAAAGAGAGTGAGATGCCAAGCTCCTTTCATTCAGTCAGTAGCTTCAATCATTTCTGGACGTTTTTCAATGGCAAAAATCAATGAATATTGTAAATGCACAAACAGTAATTTCTCCGCATTGAAGGTGCAATTCTGAAATTTTTTGCTTTTTCCTGCTCCTCTTAGCATGATAAAGAAGATTCAAAGAGAGTGAGATGCCAGCTCCTTTCATTCAGTCAGTAGCTTCAAACATTTCTGGTATATGAATAACATGATGTTTTTCAATGGCAAAAATCAATGAATATTGTAAATGCACAAACAGTAATTTCTCCGCATTGCAAGGTGCAATTCTGAAATTTTTTGCTTTTTCCTGCTCCTCTTAGCATGATAAAGAAGATTCAAAGAGAGTGAGATGCCAGCTCCTTTCATTCAGTCAGTAGCTTCAATCATTTCTGGTATATGAATAACATGATGTTTTTCAATGGCAAAAATTAATGAATATTGTAAATGCACAAACAGTAATATCTCCGCATTGCAAGGTGCAATTCTGAAATTTTTTGCTTTTTCCTGCTCCTCTTAGCATGATAAAGAAGATTCAAAGAGAGTGAGATGCCAAGCTCCTTTCATTCAGTCAGTAGCTTCAATCATTTCTGGACGTTTTTCAATGGCAAAAATCAATGAATATTGTAAATGCACAAACAGTAATTTCTCCGCATTGAAGGTGCAATTCTGAATTTTTTTGCTTTTTCCTGCTCCTCTTAGCATGATAAAGAAGATTCAAAGAGAGTGAGATGCCAGCTCCTTTCATTCAGTCAGTAGCTTCAAACATTTCTGGTATATGAATAACATGATGTTTTTCAATGGCAAAAATCAATGAATATTGTAAATGCACAAACAGTAATTTCTCCGCATTGCAAGGTGCAATTCTGAAATTTTTTGCTTTTTCCTGCTCCTCTTAGCATGATAAAGAAGATTCAAAGAGAGTGAGATGAGAGCTCCTTTCATTCAGTCAGTAGCTTCAATCATTTCTGGACGTTTTTCAATGGCAAAAATCAATGAATATTGTAAATGCACAAACAGTAATTTCTCCGCATTGCAAGGTGCAATTCTGAAATGTTTTGCTTTTTCCTGCTCCTCTTAGCATGATAAAGAAGATTCAGAGAGTGAGATGCCAGCTCCTTTCATTCAGTCAGTAGCTTCAATCATTTCTGGACGTTTTTCAATGGCAAAAATCAATGAATATTGTAAATGCACAAACAGTAATTTCTCCGCATTGCAAGGTGCAATTCTGAAATTTTTGCTTTTTCCTGCTCCTCTTAGCATGATAAAGAAGATTCAAAGAGAGTGAGATGCCAGCTCCTTTCATTCAGTCAGTAGCTTCAATCATTTCTGGACGTTTTTCAATGGCAAAAATCAATGAATATTGTAAATGCACACAGTAATTTCTCCGCATTGCAAGGTGCAATTCTGAAATTTTTTGCTTTTTCCTGCTCCTCTTAGCATGATAAAGAAGATTCAAAGAGAGTGAGATGCCAGCTCCTTTCATTCAGTCAGTAGCTTCAATCATTTCTGGACGTTTTTCAATGGCAAAAATCAATGAATATTGTAAATGCACAAACAGTAATTTCTCCGCATTGCAAGGTGCAATTCTGAAATTTTTTGCTTTTTCCTGCTCCTCTTAGTATGATAAAGAAGATTCAAAGAGAGTGAGATGCCAGCTCCTTTCATTCAGTCAGTAGCTTCAAACATTTCTGGTATATGAATAACATGATGTTTTTCAATGGCAAAAATCAATGAATATTGTAAATGCACAAACAGTAATTTCTCCGCATTGCAAGGTGCAATTCTGAAATTTTTTGCTTTTTCCTGCTCCTCTTAGCATGATAAAGAAGATTCAAAGAGAGTGAGATGCCAGCTCCTTTCATTCAGTCAGTAGCTTCAATCATTTCTGGTATATGAATAACATGATGTTTTTCAATGGCAAAAATTAATGAATATTGTAAATGCACAAACAGTAATATCTCCGCATTGCAAGGTGCAATTCTGAAATTTTTTGCTTTTTCCTGCTCCTCTTAGCATGATAAAGAAGATTCAAAGAGAGTGAGATGCCAAGCTCCTTTCATTCAGTCAGTAGCTTCAATCATTTCTGGACGTTTTTCAATGGCAAAAATCAATGAATATTGTAAATGCACAAACAGTAATTTCTCCGCATTGAAGGTGCAATTCTGAAATTTTTTGCTTTTTCCTGCTCCTCTTAGCATGATAAAGAAGATTCAAAGAGAGTGAGATGCCAGCTCCTTTCATTCAGTCAGTAGCTTCAAACATTTCTGGTATATGAATAACATGATGTTTTTCAATGGCAAAAATCAATGAATATTGTAAATGCACAAACAGTAATTTCTCCGCATTGCAAGGTGCAATTCTGAAATTTTTTGCTTTTTCCTGCTCCTCTTAGCATGATAAAGAAGATTCAAAGAGAGTGAGATGAGAGCTCCTTTCATTCAGTCAGTAGCTTCAATCATTTCTGGACGTTTTTCAATGGCAAAAATCAATGAATATTGTAAATGCACAAACAGTAATTTCTCCGCATTGCAAGGTGCAATTCTGAAATGTTTTGCTTTTTCCTGCTCCTCTTAGCATGATAAAGAAGATTCAGAGAGTGAGATGCCAGCTCCTTTCATTCAGTCAGTAGCTTCAATCATTTCTGGACGTTTTTCAATGGCAAAAATCAATGAATATTGTAAATGCACAAACAGTAATTTCTCCGCATTGCAAGGTGCAATTCTGAAATTTTTTGCTTTTTCCTGCTCCTCTTAGCATGATAAAGAAGATTCAAAGAGAGTGATATGCCAGCTCCTTTCATTCAGTCAGTAGCTTCAATCATTTCTGGTATATGAATAACATGATGTTTTTCAATGGCAAAAATCAATGAATATTGTAAATGCACAAACAGTAATTTCTCCGCATTGCAAGGTGCAAGTCTGAAATTTTTTGCTTTTTCCTGCTCCTCTTAGCATGATAAAGATTCAAAGAGAGTGAGATGCCAGCTCCTTTCATTCAGTCAGTAGCTTCAATCATTTCTGGACGTTTTTCAATGGCAAAAATCAATGAATATTGTAAATGCACAAACAGTAATTTCTCCGCATTGCAAGGTGCAATTCTGAAATTTTTTGCTTTTTCCTGCTCCTCTTAGTATGATAAAGAAGATTCAAAGAGAGTGAGATGCCAGCTCCTTTCATTCAGTCAGTAGCTTCAAACATTTCTGGTATATGAATAACATGATGTTTTTCAATGGCAAAAATCAATGAATATTGTAAATGCACAAACAGTAATTTCTCCGCATTGCAAGGTGCAATTCTGAAATTTTTTGCTTTTTCCTGCTCCTCTTAGCATGATAAAGAAGATTCAAAGAGAGTGAGATGCCAGCTCCTTTCATTCAGTCAGTAGCTTCAATCATTTCTGGTATATGAATAACATGGTTTTTCAATGGCAAAAATTAATGAATATTGTAAATGCACAAACAGTAATATCTCCGCATTGCAAGGTGCAATTCTGAAATTTTTTGCTTTTTCCTGCTCCTCTTAGCATGATAAAGAAGATTCAAAGAGAGTGAGATGCCAGCTCCTTTCATTCAGTCAGTAGCTTCATTCATTTCTGGACGTTTTTCAATGGCAAAAATCAATGAATATTGTAAATGCACAAACAGTAATTTCTCCGCATTGAAGGTGCAATTCTGAAATTTTTTGCTTTTTCCTGCTCCTCTTAGCATGATAAAGAAGATTCAAAGAGAGTGAGATGCCAGCTCCTTTCATTCAGTCAGTAGCTTCAAACATTTCTGGTATATGAATAACATGATGTTTTTCAATGGCAAAAATCAATGAATATTGTAAATGCACAAACAGTAATTTCTCCGCATTGCAAGGTGCAATTCTGAAATGTTTTGCTTTTTCCTGCTCCTCTTAGCATGATAAAGAAGATTCAGAGAGTGAGATGCCAGCTCCTTTCATTCAGTCAGTAGCTTCAATCATTTCTGGACGTTTTTCAATGGCAAAAATCAATGAATATTGTAAATGCACAAACAGTAATTTCTCCGCATTGCAAGGTGCAATTCTGAAATTTTTTGCTTTTTCCTGCTCCTCTTAGCATGATAAAGAAGATTCAAAGAGAGTGATATGCCAGCTCCTTTCATTCAGTCAGTAGCTTCAATCATTTCTGGTATATGAATAACATGATGTTTTTCAATGGCAAAAATCAATGAATATTGTAAATGCACAAACAGTAATTTCTCCGCATTGCAAGGTGCAATTCTGAAATTTTTTGCTTTTTCCTGCTCCTCTTAGCATGATAAAGAAGATTCAAAGAGAGTGAGATGCCAGCTCCTTTCATTCAGTCAGTAGCTTCAATCATTTCTGGACGTTTTTCAATGGCAAAAATCAATGAATATTGTAAATGCACAAACAGTAATTTCTCCGCATTGCAAGGTGCAATTCTGAAATTTTTTGCTTTTTCCTGCTCCTCTTAGCATGGTAAAGAAGACTCAAAGAGAGTGAGATGCCAGCTCCTTTCATTCAGTCAGTAGCTTCAATCATTTCTGGACGTTTTTCAACGGCAAAAATCAATGAATATTGTAGATGCACAAACAGTAATTTCTCCGCATTGCAAGGTGCAATTCTGAAATTTTTTGCTTTTTCCTGCTCCTCTTAGCATGATAAAGAAGATTCAAAGAGACTGAGATGCCAGCTCCTTTCATTCAGTCAGTAGCTTCAATCATTTCTGGACGTTTTTCAATGGCAAAAATCAATGAATATTGTAAATGCACAAACAGTAATTTCTCCGCATTGCAAGGTGCAATTCTGAAATTTTTTGCTTTTTCCTGCTCCTCTTAGGATGATAAAGAAGATTCAAAGAGAGTGAGATGCCAGCTCCTTTCATTCAGTCAGTAGCTTCAATCATTTCTGGATGTTTTTCAATGGCAAAAATCAATGAATATTGTAAATGCACAAACAGTAATTTCTCCGCATTGCAAGGTGCAATTCTGAAATTTTTTGCTTTTTCCTGCTCCTCTTAGCATGATAAAGAACATTCAAAGAGAGTGAGATGCCAGCTCCTTTCATTCAGTCAGTAGCCTCAAACATTTCTGGTATATGAAAAACATGTTTTTCAATGGCAAAAATCAATGAATATTGTAAATGCACAAACAGTAATATCTCCACATTGCAAGGTGCAATTCTGAAATTTTTTGCTTTTTCCTGTTAATCCTAGCATGATAAAGAAGATTCAAAGAGAGTGAGATGCCAGCTCCTTTCATTCAGTCAGTAGCTTCAAACATTTCTGGTATATGAAAAACATGTTTTTCAATGGCAAAAATCAATGAATATTGTAAATGCACAAACAGTAATATCTCCACATTGCAAGGTGCAATTCTGAAATTTTTTGCTTTTTCCTGCTAATCCTAGCATGATAAAGAAGATTCAAAGAGAGTGAGATGCCAGCTCCTTTCATTCAGTCAGTAGCTTCAAACATTTCTGGTATATGAAAAACATGTTTTTCAATGGCAAAAATCAATGAATATTGTAAATGCACAAACAGTAATATCTCCACATTGCACGGTGCAATTATGAAATTTTTAGCTTTTTCCTGTTAATCCTAGCATGATAAAGAAGATTCAAAGAGAGTGAGATGCCAGCTCCTTTCATTCAGTCAGTAGCTTCAAACATTTCTGGTATATGAAAAACATGTTTTTCAATGGCAAAAATCAATGAATATTGTAAATGCACAAACAGTAATAACTCCACATTGCAAGGTGCAATTCTGAAATTTTTTGCTTTTTCCTGCTAATCCTAGCATGATAAAGAAGATTCAAAGAGAGTGAGATGCCAGCTCCTTTCATTCAGTCAGTAGCTTCAAACATTTCTGGTATATGAAAAACATGTTTTTCAATGGCAAAAATCAATGAATATTGTAAATGCACAAACAGTAATATCTCAACATTGCACGGTGCAATTCTGAAATTTTTAGCTTTTTCCTGTTAATCCTAGCATGATAAAGAAGATTCAAAGAGAGTGAGATGCCAGCTCCTTTCATTCAGTCAGTAGCTTCAAACATTTCTGGTATATGAAAAACGTTTTTCAATGGCAAAAATCAATGAATATTGTAAATGCACAAACAGTAATATCTCCACATTGCAAGGTGCAATTCTGAAATTTTTTGCTTTTTCCTGTTAATCCTAGCATGATAAAGAAGATTCAAAGAGAGTGAGATGCCAGCTCCTTTCATTCAGTCAGTAGCTTCAAACATTTCTGGTATATGAAAAACATGTTTTTCAATGGCAAAAATCAATGAATATTGTAAATGCACAAACAGTAATATCTCCACATTGCAAGGTGCAATTCTGAAATTTTTTGCTTTTTCCTGCTCCTCTTAGCATGATAAAGAAGATTCAAAGAGAGTGAGATGCCAGCTCCTTTCATTCAGTCAGTAGCTTCAATCATTTCTGGACGTTTTTCAATGGCAAAAATCAATGAATATTGTAAATGCACAAACAGTAATTTCTCCGCATTGCAAGGTGCAATTCTGAAATTTTTTGCTTTTTCCTGCTCCTCTTAGTATGATAAAGAAGATTCAAAGAGAGTGAGATGCCAGCTCCTTTCATTCAGTCAGTAGCTTCAAACATTTCTGGTATATGAATAACATGATGTTTTTCAATGGCAAAAATCAATGAATATTGTAAATGCACAAACAGTAATTTCTCCGCATTGCAAGGTGCAATTCTGAAATTTTTTGCTTTTTCCTGCTCCTCTTAGCATGATAAAGAAGATTCAAAGAGAGTGAGATGCCAGCTCCTTTCATTCAGTCAGTAGCTTCAATCATTTCTGGTATATGAATAACATGATGTTTTTCAATGGCAAAAATTAATGAATATTGTAAATGCACAAACAGTAATATCTCCGCATTGCAAGGTGCAATTCTGAAATTTTTTGCTTTTTCCTGCTCCTCTTAGCATGATAAAGAAGATTCAAAGAGAGTGAGATGCCAAGCTCCTTTCATTCAGTCAGTAGCTTCAATCATTTCTGGACGTTTTTCAATGGCAAAAATCAATGAATATTGTAAATGCACAAACAGTAATTTCTCCGCATTGAAGGTGCAATTCTGAAATTTTTTGCTTTTTCCTGCTCCTCTTAGCATGATAAAGAAGATTCAAAGAGAGTGAGATGCCAGCTCCTTTCATTCAGTCAGTAGCTTCAAACATTTCTGGTATATGAATAACATGATGTTTTTCAATGGCAAAAATCAATGAATATTGTAAATGCACAAACAGTAATTTCTCCGCATTGCAAGGTGCAATTCTGAAATTTTTTGCTTTTTCCTGCTCCTCTTAGCATGATAAAGAAGATTCAAAGAGAGTGAGATGCCAGCTCCTTTCATTCAGTCAGTAGCTTCAATCATTTCTGGTATATGAATAACATGATGTTTTTCAATGGCAAAAATTAATGAATATTGTAAATGCACAAACAGTAATATCTCCGCATTGCAAGGTGCAATTCTGAAATTTTTTGCTTTTTCCTGCTCCTCTTAGCATGATAAAGAAGATTCAAAGAGAGTGAGATGCCAAGCTCCTTTCATTCAGTCAGTAGCTTCAATCATTTCTGGACGTTTTTCAATGGCAAAAATCAATGAATATTGTAAATGCACAAACAGTAATTTCTCCGCATTGAAGGTGCAATTCTGAATTTTTTTGCTTTTTCCTGCTCCTCTTAGCATGATAAAGAAGATTCAAAGAGAGTGAGATGCCAGCTCCTTTCATTCAGTCAGTAGCTTCAAACATTTCTGGTATATGAATAACATGATGTTTTTCAATGGCAAAAATCAATGAATATTGTAAATGCACAAACAGTAATTTCTCCGCATTGCAAGGTGCAATTCTGAAATTTTTTGCTTTTTCCTGCTCCTCTTAGCATGATAAAGAAGATTCAAAGAGAGTGAGATGAGAGCTCCTTTCATTCAGTCAGTAGCTTCAATCATTTCTGGACGTTTTTCAATGGCAAAAATCAATGAATATTGTAAATGCACAAACAGTAATTTCTCCGCATTGCAAGGTGCAATTCTGAAATGTTTTGCTTTTTCCTGCTCCTCTTAGCATGATAAAGAAGATTCAGAGAGTGAGATGCCAGCTCCTTTCATTCAGTCAGTAGCTTCAATCATTTCTGGACGTTTTTCAATGGCAAAAATCAATGAATATTGTAAATGCACAAACAGTAATTTCTCCGCATTGCAAGGTGCAATTCTGAAATTTTTGCTTTTTCCTGCTCCTCTTAGCATGATAAAGAAGATTCAAAGAGAGTGAGATGCCAGCTCCTTTCATTCAGTCAGTAGCTTCAATCATTTCTGGACGTTTTTCAATGGCAAAAATCAATGAATATTGTAAATGCACAAACAGTAATTTCTCCGCATTGCAAGGTGCAATTCTGAAATTTTTTGCTTTTTCCTGCTCCTCTTAGCATGATAAAGAAGATTCAAAGAGAGTGAGATGCCAGCTCCTTTCATTCAGTCAGTAGCTTCAATCATTTCTGGACGTTTTTCAATGGCAAAAATCAATGAATATTGTAAATGCACAAACAGTAATTTCTCCGCATTGCAAGGTGCAATTCTGAAATTTTTTGCTTTTTCCTGCTCCTCTTAGTATGATAAAGAAGATTCAAAGAGAGTGAGATGCCAGCTCCTTTCATTCAGTCAGTAGCTTCAAACATTTCTGGTATATGAATAACATGATGTTTTTCAATGGCAAAAATCAATGAATATTGTAAATGCACAAACAGTAATTTCTCCGCATTGCAAGGTGCAATTCTGAAATTTTTTGCTTTTTCCTGCTCCTCTTAGCATGATAAAGAAGATTCAAAGAGAGTGAGATGCCAGCTCCTTTCATTCAGTCAGTAGCTTCAATCATTTCTGGTATATGAATAACATGATGTTTTTCAATGGCAAAAATTAATGAATATTGTAAATGCACAAACAGTAATATCTCCGCATTGCAAGGTGCAATTCTGAAATTTTTTGCTTTTTCCTGCTCCTCTTAGCATGATAAAGAAGATTCAAAGAGAGTGAGATGCCAAGCTCCTTTCATTCAGTCAGTAGCTTCAATCATTTCTGGACGTTTTTCAATGGCAAAAATCAATGAATATTGTAAATGCACAAACAGTAATTTCTCCGCATTGAAGGTGCAATTCTGAAATTTTTTGCTTTTTCCTGCTCCTCTTAGCATGATAAAGAAGATTCAAAGAGAGTGAGATGCCAGCTCCTTTCATTCAGTCAGTAGCTTCAAACATTTCTGGTATATGAATAACATGATGTTTTTCAATGGCAAAAATCAATGAATATTGTAAATGCACAAACAGTAATTTCTCCGCATTGCAAGGTGCAATTCTGAAATTTTTTGCTTTTTCCTGCTCCTCTTAGCATGATAAAGAAGATTCAAAGAGAGTGAGATGAGAGCTCCTTTCATTCAGTCAGTAGCTTCAATCATTTCTGGACGTTTTTCAATGGCAAAAATCAATGAATATTGTAAATGCACAAACAGTAATTTCTCCGCATTGCAAGGTGCAATTCTGAAATGTTTTGCTTTTTCCTGCTCCTCTTAGCATGATAAAGAAGATTCAGAGAGTGAGATGCCAGCTCCTTTCATTCAGTCAGTAGCTTCAATCATTTCTGGACGTTTTTCAATGGCAAAAATCAATGAATATTGTAAATGCACAAACAGTAATTTCTCCGCATTGCAAGGTGCAATTCTGAAATTTTTTGCTTTTTCCTGCTCCTCTTAGCATGATAAAGAAGATTCAAAGAGAGTGATATGCCAGCTCCTTTCATTCAGTCAGTAGCTTCAATCATTTCTGGTATATGAATAACATGATGTTTTTCAATGGCAAAAATCAATGAATATTGTAAATGCACAAACAGTAATTTCTCCGCATTGCAAGGTGCAAGTCTGAAATTTTTTGCTTTTTCCTGCTCCTCTTAGCATGATAAAGATTCAAAGAGAGTGAGATGCCAGCTCCTTTCATTCAGTCAGTAGCTTCAATCATTTCTGGACGTTTTTCAATGGCAAAAATCAATGAATATTGTAAATGCACAAACAGTAATTTCTCCGCATTGCAAGGTGCAATTCTGAAATTTTTTGCTTTTTCCTGCTCCTCTTAGTATGATAAAGAAGATTCAAAGAGAGTGAGATGCCAGCTCCTTTCATTCAGTCAGTAGCTTCAAACATTTCTGGTATATGAATAACATGATGTTTTTCAATGGCAAAAATCAATGAATATTGTAAATGCACAAACAGTAATTTCTCCGCATTGCAAGGTGCAATTCTGAAATTTTTTGCTTTTTCCTGCTCCTCTTAGCATGATAAAGAAGATTCAAAGAGAGTGAGATGCCAGCTCCTTTCATTCAGTCAGTAG